>NC_072418.2:32817500-33095000 GCF_028858775.2 Pan troglodytes | reverse complement strand
AGAAAATAGACAAGAAATGTCAACCAAATTTTGGAAACTGCACAACTGATAATGGACTTTGCACAACAGAAAAAAATGGAACCTAACTGTGGCAGGGAAAAGCTGCTACAAGTCGATCTGGGATATCGGACCTGGAAAAGGCAATTCACTTGAGAGTATTTCCAAAAGAAGAGTGAACTTTAACCAAAGATCTAGATAAAAGTTTGAAAAGAACAGGTCCCCAAACCCTAATCTCACAAGAAAGGTTTCTCCTTTCTTGCTTAAACAAAAGATTCACAGCTTAGAGTGGTTTGTAGAGATGGTAGGGAATAGGGAAGTGGAAAGAGAATAGAAAATGTCTTAGTGAAACCAGGAGGATTAATTCCAAGTGAACATACTGAACCTTGAAACGCCCAGCCTGGTTCTCAGAACACTAGATGAAGACTCTACAAAAGAAGACTCTTTTGTAGAATCTGCTGATACTTAAAGATTGCTCAAATTAAAAAAAAAAAAAATCAGCTTGCTACCTTAAATCCCTACAAAAAATACCTATCAGTCAACAAACCTTGCCTATGCACACAGAGCTTCCTGACAGTACTCAACTCAAGTATAAATGGTTAGCCAAGGATCACCAGACATTTGAAGAAATTCTTGAACATTAATGCTAGAGACCAAAAAAAGACAGCAAGAGAGAAAAGAGGGAGAAGAAAAAAGAAACATGGAGGAAATGTTTAAAGATGAAAACTTTAAAAGAAAACACAAATACTCCTTAAAAAAAGACCCTCCATCCATGAAACAAGAACAGGATGCTGTAACAAAGAAACAGCCAAAGAACAAAAAAAAGTGCTTCCAGAAATGAAACTATGTACAGGAAAATTTTAAAGTCAATACATGATTTAAAAGAGTATGCAGAAGAAATCACTTCAAAAATTACAACAAGGACAAACAAATACGCAACAAGAAAAGGAAATTTTCAAATTAATAATATAAATTTCCCATGGCTGTAGGACTTAAGCCTCCACTCAAAAAAGGCCTACTAAGCACTAGCAAACAAATTTTAAAGGATCCATAGCACGGCTTCAAGGTGTACCACTGTTGTATTCCAGATCATGGGGAATAAAGACCAAAAAGGAACCTCAAAGCTTTAAAAACAAAAAAAGAAGTTATATACAAAGAAAACGAAAATAGCATCAAGATTTTCAATAGCAACACTTAAAGACAGGAGGTAACAGAATAATGTATCCAAAATTCTGAGGGCAACAATTACTTAAGACCTAGAATTCTAAACAGTCTACTTAACAATAAGAAGCAGGAGTATAAGGAATGTAAGAGTTATTCAGATACATAAAAATTCAAAGAAGTACCTCCGAGCAGGTTCCCAAAAGTTACTTAAAGCAATATTCCAACAAACTAAATAGAACCTGAAAAAAGGGTGCTTTGGGAAACAGAAAACAGGAAATAAATAAAAGGCAAAAACAGGGTAAGAAGACACCAGGAAGACGGCTCTCCTTTGATCAGGAGAGAAGGCAGTCCAAATTGAAGCGAGACAATGAAAGACTCCAGCAGTAAAATTTCTAACAACAAAAAAAGTATCTGACTGAATTAATGACAGACACATAGAAAACTATGCAACAAAAAAAGCAGTTAAATTCAACTAAAAGCCTGTACAAGAACAAAATGGAATTACATAATATCTAAGCATGAATACTGATTCAACAAAAATTGTGATACAACAATAGCAAAAAGATTAGAGAAGCAGAGACAGGGAGGACATGTAAAAATGCTACATGGTCCTCTTAAATTATAGACAGGTAGTTAATAATACATAAAATTTAAGAAAAAGAAGTAAACAAAAACAGGATATGCCAACCACTGGAAAATATGAATAAAAAGAGCAGAGTAAAAATAGCCAAAAACAGAAAGTAATTACATCTGAGGAATGGGAACTGTGAGCCAAAAGGGATAAGTGAATGCTGCTCTTTTTTTTAAATAACGTCTTAAGATGGTTTGTGGTTATTTAAAGCTATATACATCTATCATAAACTAAAATCATAAATTTGTATTTTGAAATGCCTTATTGGAGATACTCAAGAGCATACACATTGCTTGATAAGGTACGAATCTACAAATCCAAGAAGCTCAACGAAATCCAAGTAGGATAAACCCAGACCCACACCAAGACACACTATAATCAAACTGTTGAACAGCAACAAAGAGAGAATCTTGAAAGCATCAAGAGAAAAACAACTCATCACAAACAAGAAATCTTCAATAAGATTATCAGATTTCTCAGCAGAAACCCTGAAGCACAGAAGGCTATGGGATGACATATATTTAAAAAGTGCTGAGAGAGAAACAAAATACTTCATCCAAGAATTCTATGTTTAGCAAAACAACAGTCTTTTAAAAATGAGGGGAAATTTAAGACATTCCCAGATAAACAAGAGTTGAGGGCATTCCTCACCACTAGACCTGCAATACAAGAAATGCTAAAGGAAGTTCTTCGGGTAGAAATGAAAAGACAGTAGCTCAAAGCTATATGAAAACACAGATCTCTGATAAAGGTAAACACATAGGCAAAAATAAGTATTACTGTCATTTTGGTTTGTAACTCCACTTTTTTCTTTTCTATGTGATACAGAAAAATGAATACAAATCACTGTACATCTATATTAATGGAGACACAATGTATAAAGATGTAATTTGTGACACAAATAATATAAAGAGGTGAAGGAGCTGAACAGGAATAAAGCCTCTGTATGTGATTGAAGTTAAGTTGGTATAAATTCAAAATACATTTTATAACCTTAGGATGTTCTATGTAATCGCCATGGTAACCACAAAGAAAATACCTATATTTTAAAAAGAAGTGAAAAGGAGATCAAAACCATTCACCATAAAAAAAAATCAAACACAAAGGCAGTAATATAGAAATTAGTCAAAAAAAAGCTATAAAACATGCAGAAAATAACAAAATAGCAAAAGTCTTTCCCCCATCAGTAATTACTATACATGTAAACAGATTAAACTTCCCAATCAAAAAGCATAAATTGGCAGAATCAATTGTTTTAAAAAAAGGATCCAACTATATACTGTCTATAAGAGACTCACTTGTAGATCTAAGGGCACAAATAGGTTGAAAGTGAAGGAATGAAAAAGATATTCCATACCAATAGTAACCAAAAAAGAAATGAAGTAGCTATAGTAGTATCAGACAAAATAGACTTTAAATTAAAAAAGTCACAAGAGACAAACGATATTTCACACTGATAAAAGGTTCAATCTATCAAGATACAACAATTATAAATACATACAAACCTAACAGAGCTCAAATGTACAAAGCAAAAATGTACACAACAGAAGGGAGAAATTATTTCACCATAATAGCTGGAGACATGAATATCCCCTTTTCAATAAAGGACAGAACAGCCAGAAGGAAATAAAGAACATGAACACTACTAAAGACCAATTAGACCTAATAGACATATATAGAAACCTCCACCCAACAACAGGAAAAATACACACCTTCTAAGGGAAACATGGAACAGTCACCGGGATAGGTCATATGAGAGGCCACAAAATAAGTCTCAAAAAATTTAACAAGATTGAAATCATATAAAGTATCTTTTCTAACTGGAATGCTCAATAACATTAAAAATCATTAATAGAAGGAAAATTGGAAAAAGTCATAAATATATGAAAATTTTACAAAATAATCTGTCAATGGGTCAAAGAAGAAATCATAGGCATAATTAAAAAATATGGCTGGGCACAGTGGGTCCCAGCACTTTAGGAGGCCGAGGCAGGCAGATTGCTTGAGGCCAGGAAATCAAGACTAGCCTGGACAACATGGTGAAACCCCGACTCTACTAAAAATACAAAAATTAGCCAGGCATGGTAGCCCTCACCTGTAGTCCCAACTACTAGGGAGGCTGAGGCAGAAGAATCCCTTCAACGCGGGAGATGGAAGTTACAGTGAGCCGATATTGCACCACTGCACTCCAGCCAGGGCAACAGAGTGAGTGAGACTCTGTCTCAAAAGGAAAGAGAAAATACCCTGAGACCAACAAAAATGAAAACTCAACAAAAATTTATGGGATGCAGCAAAGCAATGCTAAGAAAGATATTTATAGCTGTAAATACCTACATCAAAAAAAAAGAAATACTTCAAATCAGTAACTTCACTGTACACTTTAAGAAATTGGAAAAAAAAGAAAGAGTAAACTGAACCCAAAGCTAACAGAATAAAGGAATAACAAAGATTAGAGGATGATAAACAAAACAGAATTTTTATGAAATGCTGAAAAATTAATGCAACCAAAAGTTGGTTTTTTAAAAGATCAACAAAATTGACAAATCTTTATTAGACTGTCTAAGAAAAAAAGAGAAGATTCAAATCACTAAAATCACAAACAAAAGTGGATCAATAAAAACTATTACAGAAATTAATGGGATTATACAGAAATAGTACAAACAACTGAATGCCAACAAGTTTGATCATTTAGATAAAATAGACAAATTCCTAGAAAAACACAAACTACCAAAACCGAAATCTGAATAGACTTGTAACAAGTAGCATATTGAATCAGTAATCAAAAACCTCCCAACAAAGAAAGGACCAAGAAGAGATGCTTTCACAGATGAATTCTACCAAACATTCAAAGAATTAACACCAATCCTCTCAAACTCTTCTAAACAATGAAAAGGGAGGGAACACATTCTGTGAGGCCAGCCAGATAAAAATATGAAAACTACAGGCTAATTTCTCTTATGAATATACATATAAAAATCCTCAACAAAATGCTGGCAAACTAAATACGGTAGCGTATTAAAAGAATGATACATCATGACCAAGAATGATCTCTGCCACACCCTGGAATCAAGGATGGGTTCAACATATAAAAATCAATGTAATATACTACATTAGCAGAATGAAGAGGAAAAAACATGGTAATCTCGATTGAACCCAAAAAAGCCTTTGACAAAATCCAACAACCTTTCATGATTAAAAAAAAAAACTCAATAAATTAGAAACAGAAGGGAACTTCCATAACATAATAAAGGCCATATATGAAAACCCCACACTGACATCACACTCTATGATGAAAGACTGCGAGTCTCTCCCCTAAGATTGGGAATAAGACAAGGATGCTCACTATGAACATGTCTATTCAACAACATACTAGAAGTTCTAGCTAGAGCAATTAAGCAAGAAAAACAAATAAAAAGCCTCCAAATTGGAAAGAAGTCAAGTTCTCTCTACTACCAACATATGATACAATCTTATATGTAATATGTAGAAAACCCTAAAGAATACACATACACATACACACACACACACACACACACACACACACACAAAAAACACCCTGGTAAAGCTAATAAAAAAAATTCAGCAAAGTTGCAGGATGCAAAATCAACACACAAAAATCAATTGCATTTCTATGCACTAACAATGAGCAATCTAAAAAGGAAATTTATAAGCAATTCATTTAAACTAGAACCAAAAGGACTAAACTCTTAAGAAGGTGCAAGACTTGCACACTAAAAACTATAAAGTGTTGCTAAAACAAATAAGACACAAATAAATAGATATCCTATGTCCACGGAGTGAATATATTTAATAATTAGGATGTCAATACTACCCATGGCAACCGACAGACTCAGTGCAACTCCTAGTAAAATCCAGTAATTTTTTTTTTGCAAAAACAGAAAAGCCCATTCTAAAATTCACATGGAGTCTCAAGGGTTCCCCAATAACCAAAACAATATTTAAAAAGAAAAACTAAGTTGTAAGTCTCATCTTTCTGTTTTCAAAACTTACTATAAAGCTACCCTCATCAAAATAATGTGGTACCAACATAAATACAGACTTACGGACCAAAAAATAGAATACAAAGCTCAGACATAAGACCTCATAAATGTATGACCAAATGATTTTTGACAAGAGTGTAAAAACCATTCAAAAAGGTAAGGACAGTGTTTTCAGCAAATCGTGTTGAGAAAACTGGAACCACATGCAAAAGAATAAAGTTGGACCCTTACCTTACAAGCATATATAAAATGGATACAGCAACCTAAATGAAAGCTAAATCTAGGAAACTCAAAAAAAAAACACAGGGAAGCTGCTTCATGACATTTGGCAACAATTTCTTAGATATGACATGAAAAGCATAGGCAAAAACAAAAAAACACTAACTGGACAGTGAAAATTAAAAATTTTTGTGCATCAAACAACATTATCAAGAAAGTAAAAGGGCACTCTACCTGGCAGCTATTTTTTTTTTTAAGTAAGACAAAAAAAAAAAGAAGAAAGTAAAAGGGCAACCAACAGACCAGGAGAAAATATTTGCAAATTACACTTCTGATAAGGGACTAATATCCAGAATATATAAAGAACTACAACTGAACAAGAAAAACAAACAACCCAGATAAAAAATGGGCAAAAGACTTGAATAGACATTTCTCCAAAGATGATATATATGTGGCCAATAAACACATGAAAAGATGCTCAACATAATCACTGAAGAAATACAAATCAAAACCCTGCTGATATATCACTTCAAATCCACTTCAAACTATATTCCTTGATGATATGCCACTTCAAAATATATTTATTTTATATATAAAAAATATAGTAACAAGTGTTGACAAGAATGTGGGAAAACTGGATTCCTTGTATTTTGGTGTTGAGAATATAAAATGGTACAGCTGCTGTGAAAGACAGAATGGAGGTTCCTTAAAAAATACAACATAGGGCCGGGTGTGGTGGCTCACACCTGTAATCCCTGCACTTTGGGAGACTGAGGCAGATGCATCACCTGAGGTCAGGAGTTCAAGATCAGCCTGGCCAACATGGTGAAACCCTGTCTCTACTAAAAATACAAAAATTAGTCGGGCATGGTGGCACACACCTGTAGTCCCAGCTACTCAGGAGGCTGAGGCAGGAAGGCTCTTGAACCTGGGAGGCGGAGGCTGCAGTGAGCCAAGATTGCACCACTGCACTCCCAGCCTGGGCAACAGAGTGAGACCCTGCCTCAAAAAAAAAAAAAAAAAATCCACAGAATTTCCATATGATCCAGCAATTCCACTTTCAGATATACACCCCAAATAATTTAAAGCAGGGAACTAAATAAATATTTGTATACCTATATTCATAGCAGCACTATTCACAATAGCGAACAGAATAATTCACATTATTCACAAAATAAAATATTGTTCATCCTTAAAAAAAAGGAAATTCTGACACGTGCTACAACACAGATGAACCTAGAAAACATTATGCTATGTGAAATAATCCAGACACAAAAGGACAAATGCTGTAGGATTCCACTTATGTAAGGTATCTAGAATAGCCAAATTCATATGGAAAGTAGAATAGTGGTTACCAGGGGATGGGGGGAGGAAGGAAAAAATGGGGAGTTATCACCTAACTGGTACAGTTTTAATTTGAGAAGATGAAAAATATCTGGAGATGGATGGTGGTTATAGCTGACCAACCATGTGAATGAGGGGAAGAGAAGGGAGGGGAGGGGAGGAAAAGGAAGAAAAGACAGTAAGTTAGCTAGTTAGCAGTGCCAGGGGGCCTACAATAAGGTATCAGTTTCAAAACAAGTTTGCAAACACATTGGGTTGGCAAAGGTGTAGTCAGTCTGCTAAAGCCAGCACTGTCAAAGTTAAAAATCTACTTCACTTCATGCCAGCAATTGTATCTTAAGTCATTTATCCTACAGATACACACAAGTACAAATGATACGCACACACACACACACACATACACACAGAGGTTATTCACTGCAGCATTGATTTTAACAGCAAAAAAAAAGGAAGATGATCTAAAGGCCTATCAGTAAAGGACTGGCTAAATAGATTATAATATAATACTATATAGCCATGAAAAGAATAAGACAGCAAGCTGCCAAAACAAAAAAATAAAAGTGTGCCTACAATTTGAGTGGAGGTGTATAGGGTGGGGTGGGAATGCATAAGTCTATGGCTGTAAATGCACAGAATATCCCTGGAATAATGAGTAAGATACTGATAACAGCGATGCCTCCAGGGAGGTAAACTGGATGTTAAAGAACAAGAAAAGGAAGCATAGTTGTTTTTTAATAAATATCCTTTAGATTTTGTGTCATGTCCATATATAACCTACTAAAAAAATAATTTTTAAAAAAGCCCATCTTGTGAATGACCTGATGCACCTCATACAATCTTTCTTCTCCTATCACTTAAAAAAAAAAGCTGTATTCGGTGCTAACATCTTAGCACCCACTTTCTTCTGAAATCTGCCTAAAAATGTATTCCTAAATCAAGATTTTCTTTAGAATGCTCTGTAAGATAACAGACATTACATTTTAAAAGTTTCTCAAAATCAAGTAAGTTTGGGAACCACAACATTAAACAAGACTAAAGGGATATTTTTCATTACAGGGCTTCTAAGTAACGTGCCTATGTGCATTTTACTCTCTGGTAGAGGGAAAGCAGTGTGCAGTGATCTACAAACTTACTTGATTATGTTAACAACATTGCCTCTAGGTCACCACTCATCCAATGCTTCCCCTCAACCTTCACATTCAATCAGTTGCCAAGTCCTATCAGGCTCAGAAATTCTTCCTGCTTCTGATCTCTTCTCTAAGCCTATAGCCATTACCCCTAGTTCATGCTCTTATCCCTTCATGTCCACTCTTCCATTTAATAAAAATAACTTTATTGTAAAAATGAAGACTAAGTATGCATTTTTAAGACAAAAGTAAAAATAAGATAAAATAAATGTGTCAGATACAATTCTGAACAAAAGACACACGGTAAAATAATTCTCCCCACATTATCTTTGAAAGGAAAATCTATTAAGATCATCCTATAAGTAAAACTGTTTAACATTAATCACTGGACTAATGACTAGAAATGTGGCCAAATGCCTGTTGTCACAGCCAAAAATTCTAAGACATGGTGCCTGGATACTAGAATTTCAAGTCATTCTATATACCGGTGTTCAAAAGTAGATTACAGAGACATGCAGAAACAAAATTACCAAAAACTTGTCTATACTGTAGAAACCTCTGATTAAATCCTGGTCTTTTCACTTAGTCTCATTGAAGATGTACTCCTTTCTAAGCCAAAAATTGCTCTCTAACCTAAAAAAGAATTCGGCAAATCTCAAAGCAAGTATTTAGAGTAAAACTTTTAAGTTCACGTGAAATACATTAATCCCTAATTTGTAACATTAAAAATACTTTAAGAAGTTCCTATTTCAGCAACAACAGAGTAATAAGATACTAAAAATATTAAATAATCTAAAAGAGGACAAGAAAGGGTAACAAGAGGAACAAAAACGGGGGGAGAATGCCAAACCTGAATCCAAACATATTACATTAAATGTAAATGGTCTAAATACATCAATTAAAAGACTGAAATTATCAGAATCAATTAAAAAGGAAAGATCCATGCTGCCTATAAGAAACTCACTTTAGGCCAGGCGCAGTGGCTCACGCCTGTAAACCTAGCACTTTGGGAGGCCAAGGTAGGCAGATCACTTGAGGTCAAGGGTTTGAGATCAGCCTAGCCAACATGGTGAAACCCCATCTCTATAAAAAATACAAAGATTAGCTGGGCATGGTGGCACTCGCCTGTAATCCCCGCTACTTGGGAGGCTGAGGTGGGAGAACCACTTGAACTTGGGAGGTGGAGGTTGCAGTGAGTCAAGATCAGGCCACTGCACTCCAGCCTGGGCAATAGAGCAAGACTCTGTCTCAAAAAAACAAAAAAAAGAAACCCACTTTAAATATGATATAGTTAGCATAAAAGTAAAAGAAATGGAAAAATATACGCCATGCAAATATTAAACAAAAAAAGCTCAATGTATCAAATCCAGCAATACATGAAAGAATACACCATGATCAAATGCGGTTCATCCAGGGAAGAAAAATCAATCAATATAATCCACCACATTAACAGATACAGAAGAAAAACTACAAGATCATATCAATAGATGCAGAAAATACATTGGACAAAATTCAACATATTTTCATTTAAAAAATCTGCAAATTAGAACCAGGTAGAAAGTTCCCTAAACTTATAGGGAGTATTATTTTTTTAAAAAAAACCTACAGCTAACACACACTTAACAATAAAATGCCAAATTTTTCCCCAGAAGATCAGTTTCAAGACAAAGACACCTACCTACTCTTACCACTCCTGTTCAATATTATACTGCAAGTCCTAGCCAAGGAAGTAAGGCAAGAAAAAGAAATGAAGTGTATACACCTTGGAAAGGAATAAAAAAAATAGGAGCTATTTACAAAAGGCATGATTGTCTACATAGAAAATCCCATGGAATCTACCCCGAAAAAGTTCAGAGAACAAATGTGGTCAGCATGAATGGAGGATACAATGTTAATTCTTTTTTAAAAAGAGTTATTTCTATATACTAGAACACTTGAAAAACAAAATTTTAAAATGCCATCATTTACAACAGCTCCACAAAAGGTGAAACACTTAGATATAAACCTAACAAAACGCATATGACCTGTATGCTCAAAAACTACAAAACTGATTAAAGAAGTCCTAAATACAGAGATACACTGTATTTACAGGCTGTAAGTATTTACACACTGGAAGATTTAATAGTTAAGAGGTCAATTCTCCCCAAATTAATGTGTTGATTTAGTGCGATTCCAATCAAAATCCCACTAGGAGTTTTTGTAAACATAAGCGAGTGGTTTCTAAAATGTATACGGAAAGGCAAAGGAGGTAGAACAGCCAAAACAATTTGGAAAGAATAAACTTAGAGCACCCGTACTAACAACTTTAAGTAACACTGTAAGGAACACTATAATGCTACAGTAATCAAAACAGAGTGGCATCAGCAAAGAGACAGACACATAGATAAAGAAACAGAATAGATGGTCCAAAAACACAATTACACAAAATGGCTCATTCATTTGTTTTTTAACAATTTAAGTTATAATTCACATACCATACAATTCACCCATTTAAAATGCACAATTTGATGGTTTTCGTATATTCAAAGGGTTGTGCAACCATTACCAAAATCTGTATTTTTATATTTTCATTGCCCCTAAAAATCTCCATACTCTTTAGCAGTCACTCTCCATTCTCTCTCACACCTTCCTGGCCCTAAGCAGCCACTACTCTCCTTTCTTTTATAAATTTACCTTTTCTGAATATTTCATGTAAATGGAATCATACAATATGTGGTCTTTTGTGACTGGTTTCTTTAATTTATTCTAATGTTTTCAAGGTACACATCTTATTGCCAAACAACATTCCACTGTATGGATGTACGACACTTATTCACCTGTTATTAGTTGATAGACATTTAGGTTGTTTCCATGTTTCGGCTACTATAAGCAGTGCTGCTCTTAATATTCAGGTACAAGTATTTGTGGACATACATTTTTATTTCACTTGGGTAGAATACTATCTAGGTGTGGAACTGCTAGATCACAGTAAAACACAATGTTTAACTTGCTGAAAAATTCCAAACTGTTCTCCAAAGTGGCTTCCCCAGTTTACAGTCCCACCAGCAACGAATGAGGGTTCCAATTTTTTCACATCCTCACCAACAAGTGTTACTGTCTTTTTTATTATAACCATCCTAGTGTGGTATCTAAGATGGTCTTGTTGCCAATTCATTTTGACAAAGGTGCAAAGTCATTTCAATGGAGACAGAACAGTATTTTCAACATAGTATTGGAGCAACTGGACATCCATATGCAAGAAAAATGAACCGTGACCTAAACCCCACACCTCGAACAAAAATTAACTTAAAATCAATCACAGATCTAATTGTAAAATATCAAAGTATAAAACTTTCAGAAGAAAACACAGAAGAAAATCTTCAACAACTAAGGTTAGGTAAAGCGCTCTTAGATATGACACCACACATATGATCCATTAAAAAAAGCTAAAAGCTGAACTTCATAATTAAAAACTTGCTCTGGAAAGACACTGTTAAGAGAATGAAAAGACAAGATGCAAAGTGGGAGAAAATATTTGCAAATCACCTATTTAACATAAATCCAGAATATATTTAAAAAAAAAAACTCTCAAAACGACAGTAAGAAAATATATAATGCAGCGGGGTGCGGTGGCTCATACCTGTAATCTCAGCACTTTGGGAGGCCAAGGTGGGTGGACCACAAGGCAGACAGATCATGAGGTCAGGAGTTCAAGACCAGCCTGACCAACATGGTGAAACCCTGTCTCTACTAAAAATACAAAAATTAGCCGGGCGTGGTGGTACGCACCTGTAATCTCAGCTACTCAGGAGGCTGAGCAGGAGAATCACTTGAACCCGGGAGGCGGAGGTTGCGACGAACCGACATCGCGCCACTGCACTCCAGCCTGGGCGACAGAGTGAGACTCCATCTCAAAAAAAAAGAAAGAAAATATATAACCCAGGCCAGGTGCGATGGCACACGCTTGTAATCCCAGCACTTTCGGAGGCTGAGGCGGGTGGATCACCTGAGGTCAGGAGTTCAAGACCAGCCTGACCAACATGGTGAAACCCCATCTCTACTAAAAGTACAAAAAAATTAGCCGGGCATGGTGGCGCACGTCTGTAATCCCAGCTACTCAGGAGGCTGAGGCAGGAGAATTGCTCGAACCTCGGAGGCTAAGGTTGCAGTGAGCCAAGATCGCCCCACTGCCCTCCAGCCTAGGTGACAGAGTGAGACTCCATCTCAAAAAATAAAAAAAAAAGCATATATAACCCAATATTTTAAAATGGGCAAAAGAGTTCAACAGGTAAAAGAGGACACAAAGATAAAATAAGTGCATGAATCAATGCTCAACATCATTAGGCAATGATGCAAACTAAAATCACTATACACCTATTCAAATGGCTACACTTCTTAAACTGACAATATTGAGGGCTGGTAGAGACGCAAAGATACCACTATCACACACTGCTGAAAGAGATGTAAATCATACAGCCACTTTGTAAAACAGCTTGGTAGTCTCTTAAAAATTGAACATACATTTATCATATGATCTAACAATCTCACTTGTAGGTATTTACCAACAGCAATAAAAATGTATGTTCGCACAAAAACCTGTACACAAAGGCTTACAGCAGCTCTGTTCCTAATCGCCAAAAAATGGAAGCACCCAAATGTCCCTCAAAAGGTGAATGGAAAAACTGCTGTACGTGCATTTAATAGACATGCATGTAACGGAACACTCCTCAGCAATAAAAGAAATGAACTTTGAATACACAGAACCACCTGGATGAGGCGTTACAGCAAGTGAAGAAGCTAATCTCAAAAGACACAGACATGAAGTCGTCAATCCTTAGAGGCAGCAGTAGGGTGTGACCACCAAGGGGCAGTGTGAGGGAGGTTTTGATAGGAGCTGAGTCCTGAGAGCAGTATCTTGTATCCTATTCCATGTCCTGACTGTGGTGCTGGCTAAACAAATCATGACCCGTGTTGTAACTCAGACCTTCCCCAATTACCCCAATCAACCATGACATAGATGACTATGTGTTTAACTGGTTATATTTCCACTGCCTTAAGAAAAATAAAGTACCTTTTCTTAATAAATGTTAAGTACAACAATATACCTAAGTATTTTCTTCAGGTATAAATTATAAAACCATGTGAATAAAAGAGCTTTATGTAATTTTTTTTTTTTTTTGAGACAAAATTTCGCTTTGTTGCCCAGGCTGGAGTGCAGTGGCACAATCTCAGCTCACTGCAACCTCCACCTCCTGGGTTCAAGTGATTCTCCTGTCTCAGCCTCCCAAGTAGCTGGGACTACAGGCACACACCACCACGCCCGGCTAATTTTTGTATTTTTAGTAGAGTCGAGGTTTTACCACGTTGGTCAGGCTGGTCTCGGACTCCTGACCTCAGGTGATCCACCTGCCTTGTCCTCCCAAAGTGCTGGGATTACAGGCATGAGCCCCTGCGCCCGGCCCAGAATTTATTGTAACAGGAAATATGTACTTTGAAAATTATTTTAGATAAATATTGATCCCAAAAGTCATCTATGTTTGGTCACTTTCCAAAACCATATTTAACTACTAGAAAGTGATTTACAAAAACATGTTTCTCTACTCTAGAGCTCTATTCTATTGTAGTAAAAGTATTCCCATTAATATTTTAAGTTATAACTAATTATAAAGATTTTTTTCACTGAAATATGAAAATCAATGTGAACAAACTTCAACAGGCTATGGATTCATTTCATAACATCAGAGCTACTTCAGTATATAAAGAGAGGCTTCGTCTTCAGTAAGGTCTTTAAGAAAAAAGTATGCCCATTCTCTTTCGCTAATATACATGACAAAAATAATGCAGCAAAGCCAAAAGATTTATCATTGCCAGAAATTACATACAGGCCTAACAATAAGATTCTGATTAGTGTCACAAAAGATCAAAATATATATCAATTATAAACTTATAGGAGTTGATTTGCAATTAGAGTCTCCAAATATAGTTCCCAGAATTTCACTGAGTAAATGAGTTCTCTAGTACTCATTCATGTATAAGTGAAATCAAGTTCAGCTTTAGAAAACTCAGCTGTTTTCTGTTTAGTATGACCTTATTTATAAAAAAGGATCTTCCCATCATTTATTTTCAAATACACATTTAACTAAAAGGTTAAAAAGCAGGTAGGGCGGATATTATACTCTCAATCTAAATACGTATTACAGAAATAACAACAGATTATAAACTGAACCTAATTTTAAAATATAACTAAGCTAGAACCCAAGCTAGCTCATCCAACTGCAAAATGTGTAGTGTGTGTTGTGTGTGTGTGTGTAGGCTTCTATACACCTACAGATAATAGCACGGATAAACAAAACTCAAGAGCTGCTTTAATAAAGGGATGCAGAGAACTCAAACAACTGAAAAAGGATAAGGGTGCTGTTTTAGGTAGCACCTTTTCACACCTGGTCTCCTCTATCAAATGAAAATATGGTTTTTTTTCCAAACCAAAAAGCATTTTTAAGAATTGTCTACTTATGTAAACAGGTATTTCTCTTAGTTCACTAAGGAGAAAACACAATATTTCTGTGTACTAAAGTATTAAGTGCAAAAATAAGTCTATAATAGCAACTAAAAAAAATTATAAGGTATAAAATGACTCCAATTTTTATGTCTTCCCAACTTCTAACTACAAAATCACATAATGACTTTGAAACTTTGTAACTTCTGAAAACATGCCAATGTAGGTGACATTTCCAACCCGGATGCTCCATTCTCCAGCTCATTCTCAAATGTTGGTTCTACTCAAACTACCTACAATTCAACAGAATCACAAACAGCCTGGATTCATAGATCACGGAAGGTACTTTTGGTAAGAAACAGCCCTTCAGCTTGGCAATCTGTGAATGGATACATATACAACAAAGAAACATCATTTAAAATGGGTACCTACGTTCTTTCCGGTGCTCAACTAAACCTACAGCCTGCTTTGCTGAGCACTTTGCAAACCAGTTGTCCCCCAGTAAAACAGTGACTTCATTAGTATGGACAAGTTTTCCTGGCATGAAGGCAAAAGGGCCAAATGGTACCTATTGTTTAAAAAAAAAGAAAAAAGGGAAAAAACGTAAAACACTGAAAAGTACATTTTATAAAACACTTTGCATTAAAAGCCTTACATAACTGAATTTTTTTATTTATACATTGGGAAAAATAAAATGCCAGCTTCACAGAAATTCAACACTATATTAAAATTTTACTAGGAAAATCTAAAGAAAATTGCTTTATGTTCATAAATCAATGTTAAAACAGGAAAATAAATCCACACCATATTTACATATAGCTCTTAAAGAAAGTAGTACTGTCTCGGCATGTTTATACTTTTCATTCACTTGCAAATCTAAGTGAAAGCAACTAGTAGTGAAACACTGTCAATGCAAAATACTTTTGATAAAGAAAACTAAAAATTATTTTCAATAAAGTAGCCACTTTTGCAAAGCAGGAATTAGTAAACAAATAGCTTTAATGGATCTATCTAGCTATATATACAAAATACTTGGACTAGTATAAAAGAACAAAGTCTTCATAAGAAAGAACATTCATGCAATGAAAGGCTCTAATCCAGGGCTCATGAACAGATCACTATGTCGATGTGAAGATCATTAAAACAAAAATTAGCAGCACGTTTTTATATAAAAATCAATGTCCTAAGGTTTAATTCTGTGAATTACAAAACATTATGGCCTATTCCTGCTCTGGCTAACAAGAAACGACTTAGTGCTATATTTCTGTCATAATTACATTTTTTATATAGTAAGTTTCCATTTGAAATATGTCCAATTTTGTGCTAATATTTATGTCATTTGTGTCACCATATATATTCTGAAAAAAAAAAGTAAATACCAACAATTACTACAATTACTGTATTCTTATAAAGTAAAACAAAACAAATCTTCCTTGCTACATAGTTACCTTGGACACAGTCCATCAGCCTGACATTCTGTGAACCGACACATAGTTAATATGTTTACAAGAAACAACTATTACTTTAAAAGAAACACACCAAACATACCATTATATTATAAGACAATTTATCAGGCAAGGTGCTGAGTCTTTCTCGAAGGGCATTATAGTCATTATCTACCTTCTTCCTGTTGACAGAAAACACCAAATACACACATTATTAACGATTTTTTCTTTTCTTTTTTTTTTTTTTTTTTTGAGACAGAGTGTCGCTCCGTCGCCCAGGCTAAAGTGCAGTGGCGTGATCTCGGCTCACTGCACCCTCCACCTCCCGGGTTCAAGCAATTCTCCTGCCTCAGCCTCCTGAGTAGCTGGGATTACAAGTGTGCGCCACCATGCAAGGCTAGTTTTTGTATTTTCAGTAGAGAGGAGGTTTCACCATGTTGGTCAGGCTGGTCTTGAACTCCTGACCTCATGATCCTCCCACTTCAGCCTCCCGAAGTGCTGGAGTTACAGGCGTGAGCCACTGCACCTGGCCTCACTCAAAAGCTTTATTAAATCTCTTCTTCCAGTCGGGTGTGGTGGCTCACGCCTGTAATCCCAGCACTTTGGGAGGCCCAGTAGGCCAGGTATCATAAAACAAGCTAATCAAAAACATAATTTTAGCAAATTCAAGATTAATGTGGTTTTATTTTTAGTTTTAAAATCCTGTTTTTATACAGTTTAGCAATGGCATTATTCTACCATACATTTATTGAAGAATTAAGACTCTTCAGGGACTCTGGCATTTAGAAGCAGAATACTCAAATTTTGAGAATTACTGTTTTTTAAGATACAAGACTGTCTGGACCAAATAAAATGTGAAAATTAAGGGAGACAGTAAAAGAGGGCCTGATATTTGGAGAGAAGAAGGGACTCAAGATGAAAAAAGAAGAGATTTATTTATTTTAAGACAGAGTCTCTCTCTGTTGCCCAGGCTGGAGTGCAGTGGCACAATCTCATCTCACTGCAACCTCCACCTCCTGGGTTCAAGTGATTCCCCTGCCTTAGCCTCCTGAGTAGCTGAGACTACAGACGCATGACACCACGCCCAGCTAATTTTTGTATCTTCCATAGAGATTAGGTTTCTTCGCCATGTTGGCCAGGCTGGTCTCGAACTCCTGACTTCAAGCGATCCCCCCACCGCAGCCTCCCAAAGTGCTGGGATTACAGGCATGAGCCACCACACCCGGCCGAAAGAAGAGATTTAATAAAAGCTTTTGAGTGAATAGATACTGGCTGTGAAGTTGAAATCATGAACATGAAATTTGATCAGATGCTTTAGTCCTCATCAGAAAACCTTAGGCTGAAAAATGCATCATCAGCTCTTCAATTATTCATAATAATGTGATTAAGGTAAGAGAGAATCAACTGGGGGTAGAAGAAATTAAGTAGAGATAATACAAAAGGCGTTTCAATTTGGCTTAGGAGTCTGTTTCTTGTTACATCAAACAGAGCTACCAAATAAGTAATTTCAAACAACCAAAAGGTATATGTAACTCTGTAGGGGCAGAGATGATCGTATTTCCATGCTATGGGCCTTACTCAGCTCTTAACACCTGCTGGAAATGAACAGCCCTTCTTTTTGAGTAATACCAGGCAGCAGCCTATGCCAAGATGCCCATTTTCAAACTTTCTCTGGAGACTGGGTTTCCAAAGGGTTCCCTGCTAAGATACAGGCTGCAAGCAGAACTACAGCACTGAATTTTTTTTAAGCAGAAGGATGTTGTCAGTTTTTAAAAATAACAGAAACAAAAATTCACCAACTCAGCAAGTAATTTAAAAGAACATGTAGACATTGTCAAATTGAAATCAGGATAAACTGCAATGTAGGTAACAACTCTCCAGATAATATAAATGACTGCACTATAAACATCACAGAATTGGTTTCAGCTTACTGCTTAGTTCCCTGAAGCAACAGTAGCATAATTAATTTAAAAAAATTAGCTCAGTCTTAAGATCTTAAGGAATTTCACATATATATTATTTTACATAACCTATAATAAATGTCACTTATCAGTATTTTTCTCTTACAGAAGACAAAGTAGAAGGAAGATGGAAAAACCACATAGCAAGAAGCCATATCTCCTCTATCAAGATGAGGTAAGCAATGAGTTTAACCTAGCTAGGTCTTCTGACCTGCATTCCTTCACGAAAGCTTTCTCATTTTCTAGTGTGCAACTGCTTTATAACTTTCCCCAAAAAAAATCCTTTTCTATAAATAAATACGAAACATGTTTTATTCTTTTGTTTAAGGCAAAAATCCTCCTCCTGGAAAATTTTTATATGGATAAAATGGCAAAAAAAACTTCATGCACAAGGCTATGTACCAGAAAGAACATGGCTTTGAAGTCAAACCAGAGAGGGAATCCCAAGCTCTACATGCAATTTACACAAATTCACCTTAGTCTTAGTAACTTCAATGGCAAAATTGGACTAATACTTATCTCACAGGTTCAACAGAATTAAATATAAAAGGTCTAACACACTGCCCAGCATGGAACAACTACTATTTTGGTTCCAAAACTCAAAACTCATTTTTTTCATGAAGCATCAAAAAACATCAATTCCAAAACTTTCAAGAAAGACTATTACCTACAAGATTTCACTAACCAATTTGATACAAATAGTATAACTTGCTGAAAGACAGTACAGCTGAATGTAACCATTCAGGGGCTTTGGAAACAGGACTGGTGTGAGCAATCAATGGGAGAATGTCTCCATAGGACTGACTGGTACAGTGCCTAGACAGTCAACACTCACTATTAATAACATAACACTAACAGCTTATTTATGTTTCAGATAAGTAATTCTGCAAATGCTCAAGGACTAAATACACCAGCCTAGATATCTAAATATTTCTATGAATATTAAGAAGCTAGTATTAAAGTTACCATTCAATAAGTCTTATTTTGGTAACAATGCTTAGGAGAAAAAAAAAAAACTTCCTCACAAAAAACATCTATTTTGTACATTAAAAGAACAGTACGTTCAAAAACAGGTAATACCAGAGATCAATGTCAATATTTCAAGTCAAATATAATCAGTTTTCAACTTATTAATAATTCTCTCTGGAATAAAAATGCGGACATACTGGAGAGCAGTTTAAGATTAGAGTTGCTATTTATAAATTTTGAATTATTTTCTAAAAATACAAAAGTAGAAGATCACTTAAAATGCAGCCCATGTAGAAATCCTTTATGAAGGGAGGCCAGGAGGAGTCAAGCAGTGTCTCTGAAAGAAACTACAGCTTGAGGAACCCTCTCTCTCTAAAGGCTACATTCGTGGAAATGTTCAGGGCTTAGTCAAACAGTGATCTCCAAATAGTATCTCTATTATTTCAGGCTTAAATAATCCTGTTAAAGATCACAAAGCCTATGCAACAGAAAATACAAAAGTTATGCTAAGAACTAATGCATTACTGAGGTTAAGTCTGGGGTCTTTATTTATAACAAAATTTGAACAGATTTTTTTTCTATTTTAATAATTAGAAACGTAATTAATTTTTGGACACAGGAGTCATTACAGTAATCAAAAATGGTAATTGCTTAAAATAATTTTTCTTCAAATGGAAAACAAAACCCAGATAGAGTTAAGAAACACCTCTCCAGCCTACTTACTTAGAATAGCTAGACCTGCTTCTTTGGCTTCAACATAATGGATCCTTATAGATCAGGTTCCGCCTTCAACTCTTAATTTTAAATTTTTTTCCAATATCCTCATGCAACATTCCTTATACAAAACAAGAACTAAAAGCATAGGTATAAGCCATGTAAGAAACTTTAACCACTTCCTTCTGAATCTTGCTAATCATGTGCAATATGCCTTTTGAGAGTACCTTTTAAGGAAATTAAAAAAAAAAATAGGCAGCAGCGATGAAGACCATTAACACAACCACAAGTTAGCCTTACCCTTAAAGGATTAATATCAAGACAGACCCTATGGGAAACAGCTCATTTGCATAAAATTGTAGAAAGTAAGAGAGAAATCAAGTTAAATGAGGGATATGCTCAAGTATTTAGGGGTGAAATACACAGATGTCCACAACTTAATTTGAAATTCATCAGAAAAAAATGGATTAACGGATTAGGGTACAGACAGATAGGTGATCAAGATTCACTCTTCCGTATGTTTGAAATTTGTCGTAATAGAATATTTTTAAAGGGACGAGGAAATATGAAAGGGATCAACATTTTTAATCCTCTTAAAAGTGACTGACAAAAATAAAAATCTCTATTAAAAAAAAAAAAAGTCTACATCCTTTGAGGCCAGTGATAAAGACTCCAACCTTTAAATAATAAAAAAGGGAGATAAAATTTAAATCAGGCTGAAACAATAAGACTTTGCTAATTTTACTTTAAAGTAAGAAGTTAAAATAGACAGCAAATACTAACATTGAACTTTTTTTTTTTTTTTTTTTTTTTTTTTTGGAGATGGAGTCTCACTCTTTCACCCAGCCTGGAGTGCCGTGGCGTGATCTCGGCTCACTGCAACCTCCACCTCCCAGGTTCAAGCGATTCCCCTGCCTCAGCCTCCTGAGTAGCTGAGATTATAGGCACGCGCCACCGCACCCGGCTAATTTTTGCATTTTTAGTAGAGACGGGGTTTCACCATGTTGGTCAGGCTGGTCTCGAACCCTGACCTCGTGATCTACCCGCTTCAGCCTCCCAGAGTGCTGGGATTACAGGTGTGAGCCACCATGCCTGGCCCAGTTGTTTGTTTGTTTGTTTGTTTGTTTTTAAGAAAAAAATCTTCTATCACTCTCTTTTCCTCTACCTAACATCCTAAACAGACAAGCAGAAAATACTGTGAGATGCCTAACGGGGAAAAAGGAAAAAAATTTCTATATAAGTGTTAACATCTGAGTTAACCTGGGACAGAGTTAAATTTTTATTTTTTAATTTAAGAAACGATAAAAACCGAAGATTCTGGAATATATACAATATATAACCTTCTTTAGAAATAATTTTTAGTCCATCATACCCACCCTACAACTTCCCATTAAGCATCCAAAAAAAGACTTGTTTCAATTGAATCCACCATTTACTGAGCAGCTCCTCTACAACAAGCCTATGGCATATGCTGCAGGGATCATCACTCACACATAGCATGCCTTTCTGATTGTTTGTTGATTGTTTTGCAATGCATCTTTGTCAAAGATCCACTAGCTTGAAGGATGCCTGGCTTTTCACCTCTAAAATCAAGAAAATAGAGGAATATTAAGTTTGGGCATGGATTCTATATAGATAAAGAGATGTCCTCCAGTTACTAAAGCAAGAAATAATGATTTTTTTCAAAGTATCCTTTTAAACAATCTAAACAAATTGATAAAAGTTACATTTTATTTAAAAATTCTTGAAAAAGGTATCTATACTGTTATGTTTTATGCAATTTGGTGGGAAAAGGAACACTCCTCATGGAAAATTTAAATGTACTTGAATTAAATCAACAGCATTACACTTTTTTTCTAAATGGTCACGGCAAAATATTCAGTAATTTCAATTGATGTAAGTAACTGAAATGTACCACAAAATTCAGGCAGAATGGTGGTATGTTCCTTTTTTATAACTCTATTATACCAAGGAATTTATGTCATCAGAAGATGCTGATGAAATAATCTATGTTCTTTATATTTTATGAGTCCATCAGAAAACTTTACTATTAGACATAGATACCAAGATTAACCCACATATAAAAACATAATTTTTCAAGTCAATGAAACAAAATTATCTAAAGAGAGATGCAGCTAACATTCTACTAGATTTCTTCAATTTAACTTTTCAACAATGAGAAAACAGTGCAATGGATATATATAGTAAGCCTGGACAGAAAAATCTGTTCTACTGTTCTCTCTACAACAACCATACACATGTGTTTGAAGACTTGTCAGTTATCACAGGTGCCTGTTTCTTCACTCATTACTAATCTTTTGCTCTAAGAAAATGAGATGTGAATTCAAAGCAAAAAACCTTTAAAATTATGTAAAAACACATTCATCTAAGTTTGAAAGAAATATCCTTAAGTGCCTAGTTAATTTTTACTGATGAGTTTATATGTAATTTTTGTTCTTTTTATTTTCCAAATTTTCTATAACTAATATAAATTCCTATTACAAATCAAAGGAAAGGACCTTTTAGAAAAGGTGTGATGAGTTTATAGCTGACTTAAGCTTTGAAAGTTTGTGCAAATTTCTACTTAAATCTTACCGTAATTCATAGGTTTTGCTACTTTACACTTTCTATATTTTCTTTCTAAAGCATATTTTAGAAAAAAGTAATTTTGTGGGTTTTCTTAATTACAGTAGCAATTAAAAAACCCTTTTAGGTCACTGATCCCTATGAGAAACTAGAAAAACTCTAGGCTCTTCCCTGAGAGAAAGAACTCATATTTTACATATAGTTTCAGCAGAGGCCCAATCATAGATACCTCCGGGTTAAAGTTTCTCAAGAGGTTTTACAACAGTGAAAAATGGCAATCCTGGTTTTGAACCTACCAAATATTTAAAATCCTCAAAATTATCAACTGACTTAAAAATAAAAGAAAAATGTGAAAACCCTCACCAATTTGATCATGAGTTCAATATGAATTAGTAAAAAGTAAATTATAGGCATGCCTCCATTTTTCACAGCCTACATTTCTCTCAGGTCTTACACTGATACCCACCCCAATCTGTCTTTGGTATAGTGGAATCTGGACTTATATTTCTCAAAATAAGAACAAGCACTCAGGATTATCACCAAGTGATGCACATCTCAGACAAGCACTGTGGTTGTTGCAATATTTACATCTTCATCCTCAAACAGGACTCTGTGCTTAAGAGTTTTATTGGATGTTACTCTTCATAAAAAAAATGGAAAATGAAAAAAAGTACAAAGAAGTACAGTTTTCAAACCTAATACAGTTGAGACAAAGATAAAAAATCATGAGGTGTGCCCAAAGCAGTAAGCCCTAAGCCCTTTGCCTCAGTCAGATACTGGACTTGAGCTGGTCATGGGAAACTGAACCAAACCATATTGACACTGGAAACACGTCGTCATCAAGGACTATTCTAGGTGATGAAATGTGATTAGGGATTTTTTTTAATAATAGTTTAAAACTCTTCAGGGGAAAAAAACTCTCCTATAACATGTAAGTTTTCCTTTCAGTTTCAGAAGTGCGTTAAACTAGCTGGTTGCTTCCAAAAACATGATATAAAAGCTTGAGGACTCCTACAAGTAATAAATTCTAATTACAAGTTAAAAATCATTTAACTCTTTAAAAAGAGAAGGAAAAGAAAAAAGCATTTACAGTTTGACCTTAGTCACATAAATACACATACAGAATTAAGAAGCTAGAGGGAATAAAAGGGAATGTTTTAAAAACAGGGAGAGAATTAGCTTCTCTTTACAATTATGAGTAAATTTATCTTTATTCCTTTCTTATTTCAACTTTTCCATAACTAAGCATGCATTCATTTTATATTCAGAATAAACATTTAAAAACCTAACTCAGATTTTTAAAAAATTCTTTAAACATTCAACTTGAATCTTTTTTTTTGCCTCTTAATTTGCTTTGAAACATTACACACGAGTTCCAAACTCACTTAATCACTAGCGCATGTACTAACTCACACCATTTTTTAAAACTGTGCAGAAACTTAATGACAAGATTTGACATATATGATTCTTCCCCCTTATCCCTAAGACTTTCATAAACAACTACAGAAACTCCAACAACAAAAACATGCAAAATTTCCAGAAAGTTTGGAAGTTGCTCTCTGCTCCACTCAAGAGGAGGGAAAAAAAAAAAAAAAAAAGAAAAAATAACATAAAGAAAAAGCCCAAACAGAAGGCCCTCTACAAAACAGCGACTGAAAACTTTGTAGTCAGTAAAATACAGACTCTGAAAAACACAGTTTACAAATCTACCTAACACTGTAGAACAAAGTCATTGGCTTTTACAAGTTTTAAAGGTATGCAGATCAATATTTCACATATTATACATAATAAAATAAATTTTATATAGCATGTGAAGGCAACTCAAGAAAACAGTTTCAGGTATTCATATGAAATATACTGTAAACCATGGCATTGTTACAATGATATAGTTCAGTGCTTCTGTGCACAAGGAATGCCTCAAAAACATGAGACATATAGACAGATATACAATGTGTGCATAAAGCAGGTCTCTCCATCCCGATTGATAGGAAAGAGTAGCTCCAACAGGAAAAAAAAAAAAAAAGAGAGAGAGAAAATCAAATCTTCACCTGAGATTTTTACCTATACAGGTACGCTTTCTTTGTTATTTCCTACTATATACTTTAACTGTAAATTCTAACGGAAGCTAGTTACTCTTTTCCTCTGAACAATTATTTTTGTCCAGTTTCCTTTGAAAAATAAAAAAATGTTGAGTATTTGCTTTAGACTCTCTCAAAACTCACACGCCAAAGTGTTTTAGAACTTTTATGTCTAAATTTAAAGTATTCTTTCCAAAATTAAACACCTGAACAAAGTATCTTCTTCTATATTTAAGTCTGCTTCATGTAATTTCAAAGATACCTTTACCAAAAATCCTTTTAAAATAAAGGAAGCAAGGCAATAAATTTTTTACAACTCACATGCATACGATTTACGATTGTAAGTAATGCCTAACATAAAGATGAACTGCCAGGCATCACATGTACTATTTCATTTCATTCTCACCAGTCAACATAAAGGACGGAGACTTCCTTTTTGTGTGTGTAGGACCTATTCAATAAAGTCATTGCAGTGCATTAAAAATGACCATTAATTCTTTTTCACGCCTCCTCTCAACAGGTGGGTGTTATCTTCCCACCTTGTGAATCTGCGCTGGCCCTTCCTTTGCCCAACATAACGTGGCCTTGCAGCTTCCATTCTTGCTGCTCTGAGATGCCCACAGAAAGTAAGCTGGACAAAAGAGCACATGGAGGCAGAGGCTCAACCAACAGCACTAACCACCAGACTTGAGGGTGAGGTCATTCTGGACAACAAAGCTGACCCAGCCACCAACTGGCTGCAACCAAAGCAGTGAGCCCACACAAGACTAGCAGAAGAACCACACAGGTGAGCCCAGCTTAATATGCACACCCACTGAATCATGTGCAAGTAAATGGTGGTTGTTTCAAGCCACTAAGTTTTGCAGTAATTTTACTAAGGAGCAGTAAAATAACAGATATATCATCTTAGCAAGGATATATTTTGAGTTCAGAGCTATACTCTCAGTGATGTAGCAATTATTTATTTAAAAAAAAAATAGTTCCAGGTCTCATTTAGTAATCCTAAAAGTTAAATGTCTGACATACAGCGAAATGTATGGAATGAGGTAAAGAGGAACTGTTAGTTAATGATACAGGGTAGGTATAGTATTAAATGAACAGGTACAATCTGATTTCATTTTTGTCCAAAAGGATGGGAGCCGTATATAAACATGTAGATGAATACACACACACAACACACACACATACATACACAAACACTTACATTATGCAAACCATTTCTGAAAAGATTTATGAGAAATTGGTAAAAAACTGCTGCTTCCAGAAAACAGAACTGAGGGGCCGGGTGCGGTGGCTCACACCTGTAATCCTAGCACTTTAGGAGGCCGAGGAGGGTGCATTGCCTGAGCTCAGGAGTTCGAGACCAGCCTGGGCAACACGGTGAAACCCTGCCTCTACTAAAATACTAAAAAAAATTAGCCGGGCATGGCGGCACGCGTCTGTAATCTCAGCTACTTCGGAGGCTGAGGCAGGAGAATAGCTTGAACCCGCGAGGCAGAAGTTGCAGTGAGCCGAAACCATGCCATTGCACTCTAGCCTGGATGACAGAGTGAGACTCCATCTCAAAAAAAAAAAAAAAAAAAAAAAAAAAGTAAACAGAACTGAGAATTAGGGGACAAAGTTAGGAGGAACCTATACATCATTTACATCCTTTCATACCTCCTAAATTTTGAAACATGTAAATGTATTGTCTCATTAAATATTTTTTATTTAAATCTTAAAAAGTTAATATATAGTCTTCCTTGTCTCTTAAAGATATATACTGAAATATTTCCAGATGGAATGATACGGCTTAGATTCATTTCAAAATTGGAGGTGGGATAGGCAAAATAGTTTTTATTAAAAAGTCAAAAAAGAACAGATGTTGGCAGGACTGCAAAGAAAAGGAATGCTTTTACACTGTTAGTGGGAATGTCCAGCCACTGTGGACAGCAGTTTGGAGATTTCTCAAAGAACTAAACTGAACAACCATTCAACCCAGCAATCCATTACTGAATATAGACCACCCAAAAAAAAAAAAAGCATTCTGCCAAAAAGATACATGCACCTGTATGTTCACTACCACACTGTTCACAATAGCAAAGCCATGGAATCAATCCAAGTGCCCATCAACAGTGAACTGGATAACAAAAATGTGATACATATATACTATGGACTACTACACACCCGTAAAAAAGAAGAAATATTTGCAGTAACATGGATGCAGCAGGAGGCCACTATCCTAAGCGAACTAATGCAGAAACAGAAAACCAAATACTGTATATTCTCACTTATAAGTGGGAGCTAACCACTGGGGACACATGGACATAAAGATGGGAACAAATAAACACTGGGGAATACAAGAGCGGTGAGAAAGGGCAGGGGCAAGGGCTGAATAACTGCCTACTGGGTACTATGCTATCTGGGTGATGGGTTCAATTGTACCTCAAATCTCAGCATCATGCAATGCACCTTTGCAACAAACCTCTACATGTACCTCCCAAATCTAAAATAAAAGTTAAAAAAAAATTGGAGGTAGGAGTAGATGGCAAGATAAGATGTTGAAATGAACAGTTTAGAGAAAATCATGAGTTGATGATTATCAAAGCCAACTGATGAGTACATGAGGATTTACTATACTACTCTATCACCTTTCATTTGAAATTCTTCATACCAAAAAGTGATTTAAAAATATTAATGTAAAGCTGTAACAGTAATTCACAGAAACCCAACTCTCTCTCCATCATGACAAAAAACAGAATGAACACTAAATATTCACGAATATTTACAAAGCACTGGCTTTTTTTTTTATTTGTCTGACAATTAAAATTTTCAAAAGAGGTATATGGGTTCCTATTAATACTTATTGAGTGCCGGGCAGGGTGTTCTATAGACATGATCTCATTTGATCTTCACTACAACCCTGTGAGTTAAGTAGTATCATCATCACTTTACAAGAAAAAACTGAGACGCTGAGCATAATTGTTCAAGGTCAAAACGCTAGTAAATGACAGGATTCAAATATAGGTCTGTGACTCCAAATGCCATGCTCTTTAAGGAAGAATTAAAAAGAAAATTACAAATAATCCACAAACAAAATAATCAGCCACTAGTGGACCAAACAGTGGGAAGTATCCTCATACTTTAAGGAGGTAACAGTGTGTGGATTTCATAATACCTTATTTCCTGAGTTAGTTAAAAAGGATTATAAAGAAAAAAAGTTTGATTCAAAAACATTTTTTAAATCCTCACTAAACTGAAAACCATTATTATTAGCTCTAAAATAATGTACAAATTCTCATCCAATAGGCTTGAATCTTTCCTTTTTATGTTATTAACTAAACAAATATTATAAATTTCTTCGTTCACCAAAGTTCTAGGATTTAAATTAATTTTCTCAAAGATTTTTTTGGGTAGATCCTGTGGTCCCAGACCATTTTCACTCCTATTTTTCTATAAATATTTTTACTCCCTGTCCTACTTTTTTTTTTAAACAAAAACCAATTTAGATTATTTCTGAACCTAGAATACATATACTTGTTCCTTAAAGAATCCCTTAAAAATTATACAAACAAGCATAAACATCACCAGCATAAGAATGCATTTTTCAAACCATATATTTTGTTCTTCTTTATTATACTGGTGCGTACTCATAAAGAATAGGGGCTTAACAGAAATTATATTTTAGACTAGGCTAATACCAAGGGTTAAGTAGGAATTAAAGCAACATGCTTTTAAAAGTAGTGTGTGAGACACCCTAAGAACGGCTCCAGCCTCTGAACTCCTGTAGTTGCTTCATATCTCCGCAAATAGCACAAAATTATCGTGATTTCCCTGTTATATGTCTGACTATGAATTCTTCTATGGCAGGGTCTTTCAATTCCAAACAGCAGCACAATACTGGCATATGGTAGAAACTCAACCATTGTTTGAGGAATTAAGAGAATGCAAAAATATCACAAGAATTCCACGACTCTCCCAAACAGCAATTTCCTTGCTTTCAGGGAAATGGTGACACTTTGGTTTCAATTTTTTGATATAATGAATTGATTAATTTACTGGCCATTCAGATTTGAGCAATATACCATGTATAGATCTTCATTAAAAGCAAAGAGAAAAGTCTGTTTCCTGAACCAAACCAGAAATGATTCAGAGGAAAATGCAAATTTTAACTGGAAAAAAATAATTTTTTTAATGTATAAAGTACTATATTACTTCAAGATATGTGTAGGCAAATATGCTAAGCTTCTACAGTTTAGAGGGTTTTACAAAACTGAAAAGTGAAATTGAGGGTCACATGAACCTGCCATGAAGTAAATGTCACATTTCTGTCACTGCTCACTAGACTTGTGCACTACTAGAGTATTTGTAAACTAAAATGTTATATAGAAAATAACCACATATTTGGTCATTTACTCAAACATTTATCAAGTGCCTATTTTGTGCCAAACATAGCAGTAGGGGCTGTGAATAAAAGGATGAAAACGTGCCCTTATCCTTAAAGAACTCTAATAAGAATCTTATAAAACAAACCAGAAGCAAGTTACCATTCACCCATTTATGTAAACTAGCATCTATTTCCAGTGAATACCTTTCTAATTTCCTGAACTTCTTACCAAAACCAACAGACAGAAGTCCACGTTAGTAAACTTCCTCTGGAAATTATTTGTAAAATGGGCCACTCTGACTAAATGTGCAGGGGAAAAAATTCTTTGGCCAACGACTTGTATTTCAAGTTTTAACCTGAACTGAATGTATAATGAAAGGCGAATGGTCCATTATGGAAATGCTGACACACTTACACCACCAGTGGAAGCAACTACAACGATGCATTTATTGAAAATTAATGAAGTCCTGAACTTTTACTTATAAAGTGGATATTATTAGTTTTAGATTATTTTCTGCAAGCCAATAGTCAAAATTTAATAAGATGATGTGTACAGATTGCACCAATTTTCACTCTTATCCACTGCCTGCAGCCTATGTGCATTTAAACCAAAAAACATTTGATATACACTAACTATAAATTATTTCCTTGGAGATCTCTCAGGCATGAAGAAAAAGCCTCTTAAAATAAATTTAAAATATTATATGCTTGATGGTGTATAACCGAAGGTTTAATCTCACCACTAAAGGGGCAGTTACCATGATTTTTGCAATAACCCTGCAGACAATAATCAAGACAGCTCCTGTTGTTCTCTCAGTAAAACCTTCGTAAGCACAGCATGGATATATTGTAATTTGATATCTGTAAGATCAACAGCTATACTTCATGACAACTCATAATATAAGATTTTATTCACCATTAAATCGAGCATTCTCCTCAGAAGCCAAAGGAAAGTGTGTTATTTACCAAACATGGTCCTATTAACTATAGATTAGCACATTAAAATAGATATGCTTTCTCTCTCAAAAAAAAAAAAAGTACAGTCAATAAAACAAGCTCTGAAAAGTAGAAAATTAGATTTTTTTTTCAAACTTTGGGGAAACATTTCTGTGCCCTATTTCCATCATTATTTTAAAGTAACTGATTCCCATTATTTTTCTACTAAAATGTAAGAAATATCCCCAAAATAGAGCTATGTCACATTCAAAAATGTCTCAGTCTCCAATTCATAATGATATTAATATTATTCTTAGAAAAGAAAAGAAGGCACTTAGAATAAATACAAGTGGTAACACAACGTCAGGAAATCAGAAATGTATAATTCAGAAAAGAGTCAAAGACAATATAAATTAGTATTAAAGGCATTCAAAATGGAGACTACTAGAAGAATTCAATTACTAGTCATACATACACACACACGCAAACAGTAAACACATTATTTGAACACAAGTAGGTTACCCCATCAGTATTTCAGAAGTGTAATAAAACCATCTTTCACTCACCAATGCTGGATTCTCTCTTGGCAGTTAGTGACCACCTGTCATGAAAACAGATAACTACTCATGAAAAAACAGAGCTATGCACAGAGCTACAAAAATCAGTGTATCTGAAAACTAGAACATTGGCTTTACAGATTTAATAGCATCTCAGTATACATTTTTATTTGTCAAATGAACAGAGATGTGAATGTTAGTTTTTAAGCAGCACACTTTATCATAACCCTCTAATGCAGGCTGATAACTGCAGAACAAATTACAGCTTTCTGATTCATACTTTGGTACAAAACCCGCTTCATAACTATTAGGTGACATATGATATAAGATAACTAGTATTTTGTACAATCTACAGACCTGTTTTCAATATTACATATTTTGTAGAATACATAAATGTTATAAATAACAAGAAACCAATGTAACATCCACGTTTCGTCAGTTAAAAAAAAATGACGGTAGTGACAATATTTTATTTTGTCAGTATATCTCCAAACATTTTCACCTGTAATTTTTATTCTGACGCATTAAAAAATGAATTCAGTGATATTTTTCTACTACATTTTCAAGAAGAAATACTTGGGATAAGGAGATGCTCTGAACAGCTCATTTGTTCCCCAGTGAATTATGATAAAGACTGTAAGCACTTCACAGCCAGTTTAAACTATGTTTATAATACTAAAACAATGAATTTAAGTACAAAAGTTATTTGTTTTCCTTGGAGATATGTCAGTAGATTCTCAAAATGCTCAGAAAATAAGAAGACTAGACAATAAAGAAAAATGCAATTTAAAAAAATAACACTATTTTTGAATGACAATTTAAGAATTAACACTGTTTTCAAGGATTGCTAATTATCTACTTTTAAATTACCTATTAATAAAAATTTTAAACAGCAGTCTAGAATACCATATACCATTTTAGAGACAGAGAAACTAGGGGATGAAAGCCAAAATGCTTAAGACTAGGCCATGAGAAAAAGACAGCAGCATTATCTGGTTTGCAAAACGCTGCTCTAGTTCACTGCTCTAAATACCAATATTGTCTCTTGTATATGCTCAATGTTTCACCATCCCGTCCCAGCAAAAAAAAAAAAAAAAAAAAAAAAAAATTACACAAGATTTTTTTTTAGACCTGTCACTAAATTCCTCTATTATAACATTTAATTCCTGAAATAAATGTCCTCTTTTGGGACATTTTAAATACTAAGACAGAAATTCTGTACCAAAATACATGCTATAATCAGAAACCCAACCATACTACACATTAACTCAGCATAAAAAGTCCATTTTAGAATGAAGATCTCTCAGTAAGTATCAATCACATAGCAACACTTAATAACAGTGGCAATATATAATAGAGTACTGACTTTACATCTGGAAGAGCCAAGCTAAAACTACATCAATCCATTTCACTGTTTCTGATTTGGCAGTAATTACAAAATAGACAAATAGAATTAAATGTAAATTGAAAAAGGAAAAAAATGCTCATGAAATCCTTTTCATAAAGTTCCTATTTAACAACCCCATTAAAAGATGAGACCCAAGAACAGTCAGGATGTTTTCCAATCCCAATGCATGTGTTTCCAAGCATGAAGAGAGCCAAAAGCACAGAAAGCAAAGCCCTGCAAACCATAAGAGCAGAATGTTCATTAACCTCTACATGATAATCCTTTCGTAGCTGCATATTAACTAGTTACACATTCATAATCATTTACATTATTTAAAGGACTTTCGAGGAAATCTTCTAAGCTATATCCATTCGTGACGGTGTTAAAGGTTATAGAAGATAGTCTACCTAATGTTTCCAGGAAGCCTTTTTAATTAGTAAATATGCAAATTTGGCACATATGCTTTTTATGTTTAAGAAACAAGTCACTGGTAGAACAGCATGTGTTCTTGCCATCACTCCCCATAGTCTACCCTCCACTTTGTTCTGGCCATTCTTGCCCTGTTCCTTTTACTTCCCTTAAACAGTCTCCCTAGGAAGATAGACCAACAACAAAATCCATTTCACAATGTACAAGAGAAATTTTCACTACCAAAATGCTGCCTTATATTTTAAAGTCTTTATTAGTTACATATAGTGTGTAGAATACCAGAGACTTCAAATAAGCACTATCCAAATGTAAACTAAAGAAGTGACATTTGGGAAATCAGAAATAAGGGGAAAGATGAAAGAGGTAGATATAAAAATATATAGACTAGCCTTCTGATGGCATGTCTAGGTTATCTTTGTTTATATGATTTATGGTCCACCTACTTGCAGAAAAGATTTAAGCCCAAGCAGTTCTATTATATTTAGAGGGTTTTTTTTTTTTTTTAGTTGTCTTCTATTTCACAGCAAGTTATTCAAAAGAAAAAATTAGTAAATTTTGGTCAGACGCGGTGGCTCACGCCTGTAATCCCAGCACTTTGGGAGGCTGAGGTGGGCGGATCACGAGGTCAGGAGATCGAGACCATCCTGGCTAACACAGTGAAACCCCATCTCTACTAAAAATACAAAAAAATGGCCGGGCATGGTGGCAGGCGCCTGTAGTCCTGGCTACTCGGGAGGCTGAGGTAGGAGAATGGCATGAACCTGGGAGGCAGAGCTTGCAGTGAGCCGAGATCGCGCCACTGCACTCCAGCCTGGGCAACAGAAGGAGACTCCATCTCAAAAATAAAAAAAAATGGAAAACATTAGTAAATTTCTACAACTTAGAAATTTTAGAAGGTGTTATAAAAACAAATATTTTTCCCTTAAGTTAAATTATTCTAAATAATCTTATTTCTCCTGAAAGGGGACTCAGATTAATTACTTTAAGTATTAAATTTTAAAAGTAACCATAAGGCAGCGAGCCTTGTTCTACAAGCAACACTTGAAAAACACAGCAAAAGAAACAAAAACATTTCATTACTTTGTTGTCCTCCACAAAAGTAAGACCACAATGGAAGAACAAAACTAGTTTTTATTTTTTAAACCTGCCAAAACATGCAAATAGTGCCCCTAAAGAAAAAAAACTTATTGTATTATTTTCATTTTTCTTAAAAATAGTTACTAGGCTTCAACTTTAAAATAACTGAACTAGTAAATTCTTTAATATAATGACCTCGTTTACGCTCAAGAATTTATAATAAAGTATGTACCTACATAGAAGTACAGCAGTAAGTCCACAGTAAAGAAAAAGAACTATGAGCTGATTTGCCACTATTTAGGAGTCTTTACCAACAACCCAGTGGCTACAAAGTCATATGGTATCCATTCTTTGCAACACAAAACTGTCTTTAACCTATGAGCAATAACAACAGGAGTATATGCCAACACTGCATGTGACAAAACGAACTGCAAAGAGTTCAATGGAGGTGGTTTAAATCTTTATTTGGAGAGGAAACCTGTATTCAGAGATGAAGTAACTTACTTAATATTACACAACTGTCCAGGAACTGATAAGAGATGAGACCAGTTTTAAAACCAAGTCTTTCTAACAGGGATTCTATCTAATCCTAAAGTGCACAGTCCCTATACTGGCCTGCTTCCAACCATCATGCGGCTTACTGGATAACAGCAGAAAAACACCAGTTACAGCTGCAGTCTTAAAACACTGACTGCTATTGCTGTTTCTCCTCCACTAGTTAGTTCCTCAGTCCCACACTCACGAATAAGACCTTGCCAATCATGTCAGTAAAAGCAAATTCTGTAAGCTTAAGTTCACCAATTCACTAACATTATAATCCTTATTTCTTCCAATGCCTCCTACAGCTCCTGACCCTTTCAGATGAAACAAGTATAAACACATTTCCCAAGCATCATTTACTAGTATATCTGTGTATGTTTAGGTGAAGGTAGAAGGGTAACATGCTAGCCCTACAATTACTATCACACCTCATCATATTTTTAAGACACTTATAAATTAATAGGGTTAGACACCTAGAAGGACAATGATGGACAGCCCATCCAAAAATATTTTTCTGTTCGTTAGTGTCCACCTAACATACACATACATTTTGTTACCAAGGGTTAAAATAACATTTGGTAACTTTTAAGCTCCACACATTATATGGAAGACAGGAATAATAATTTCTTAGCTGTTGTTCCTCAGAAGCTGCTTTTTAAAAATTATTTTATAAAGGAGAGCAGTAACATGCAGTAAGATCTCCAGTACTTAAAATTTTTATTTGTGCTATTTATATTGGTGACAGACCACAAGAGGGCATAAACCTATGAGTTTCTAAGGCAAGTTAAATACAATGCCACACTAAAACTAGACTGGAACAGAAAGCCTAAAAGGTCAAGAGTACTTCTTCATCTTTGATACTTTTCTCAAAAATGCTTCACTTCTAAAACTTGTCTCACCATACTGCAATTTTAAATTCTTCCTGTATGGGTTAATGCATAATATAACAGTTTGGGAACTGTGCTAATCAGAGCTGTCTAAATTTATATAGTTTGCTTCTCCTGCTAGACTGTGGCTTCAAGACAGATCTTACTATTTTGGTTTTAAAGCTGCTGAGTCAAAAAGAAAATAGTATCAGTGGGAGCTGAAGCCAATGGATACTGGACATACATGTTATGTGACAGTTACTTAAAAGCTGAAAATAATTTCTTAAAAGATAGATTTGTCAAGTAGATGTATAAATATCATTACCAAAGTATACAAATAGTGTACTTTCAACAAAATTTACAAAAATTACAAATCTTTTAAGTAAACCCCCTTGCAAAGAAGGGAGGAATTGACTACAGGTTCCTAACAGAAAAAAATGCAATAAGCACTGGGATAAACTGTAATAAATTGAGTGTTGCTGTATAAAAACCACCATAGCCTGAGCAGAGTGGCTCACGCCTGTAATCTTAGCACTTTGAGGCGCAGGCCAGTAGATCACATGATGCCAGGAGTTCAGACCAGCCTAGCCAACATGGTGAAACCCCGTCTCTACCAAAAATACAAAAATTAGCCAGGTGTGGTGGTGCATGCCTGTAATTCCAGCTACTCAGGTAGCTTGAATTGCTTGAACCAAGGAGGTGGAGGTTGCAGTGAGCCGAGATCACACCACTGCACTCCAGCCTGGGAGACAGACGGAGACCCTGTCCCCAAAAATAAATAAATAAATAAATAAACCACCATAAAAGTAAAGAAAACCATTTCAATTTTAAACAAATTATGTTCCAAATATGCTGCAAAGCAAAACTGCTAATGAAAGCTAAGTCCAATTTTATGGAGCCACTTCTGAAAACACTTACATGTTCTTATTTAAAATGTTAGCTAAGATGGAATCAAAAGTCTCCTTAATCTTTACCTTTATGTTTTAGCCAGATTCCTCCTACACAGGCTTCTAAGCATTTTTTCCTGTATGCCAATCTAGTCTCGTTTTACACAAATATCGGACTATGTCTAACGTGCTCTGGCACTATACATCTCCCTCCCTTGTTGGCTTTACCTACAAACTGGGCTCTTTTTTTCTTTCAGTAATCATTACTCACTATCTTAAGTATTCTATTACGGTTTTCTCCTATTGGAAATATTTTAAGAGTGGTGACACATACATTCAGTAATACTTCTAAGAATGAAGACGTTTACATGTTTGGAGGGTTTTGGGGGTGACTTGAACTAGAGATCCAGGAACTCTAACTGTTCTGGCTGAAAGCTCCATGAGGTAGGGCCGTGTAGTAAACATAACGTTTGCAATGAAACATATGAATATTCAAAATGTAATAAATGCCTCACCCATATAAGTTCCAGTTTTGTCAAAAATGAATATGCCATAAACTTAAGAATAACTGTGTTTTCAGTGCTTTTCAGGCTTCCGAACTGCAGATAAGAAATTGTGACCTACATTTCTGAATCTGAAATACTGCCTGAATTCCACCTTGCATGCCCACTGTTTTATCAGATATTATCAATCATTTCTTCTCCATTCACATGCCTTCCTCATAGAAACACTGCCCTTCTCCCATAAAGAATGGGTAAAGAATCCCATTTCTCCATCTGTAGCCACAATAAAGGGAGAGGATAGATACCTGCTGCTAACTGGACCAACCTCATTTACTTTGGACATCAGAGCCTGAGGTGATTACAGATTCTGGTCCTAAAAGAAAGACCACTATAGGATCTGCACAAGCTAACCAGCCATCTAAAGCAGCTGGTACAGGAAACAACATAAATGTACAAGAAAACAAAACACAGAGACCCAAAAAACTCCTACCCTTGACTCCCTCCTGACTTCTTACAGTAAATTATTTCATAATTTCCTAAGCATCTGTATGATTTGCAACTAAGAAAACTTTAGAGTAGCAAACTTGCCACACAGGTTAGGAGGAGAATGTGCCTGTGAAAGGCTCAAAGGAAACAAACAGTCCACTGAAGAGTAAATACAAATAGAAGGAAAAAAAAAAAAAAAAACAGGAAAATATACTCCCAGGTAACAAAAAAGTCAAATTAAAGCAATCTTATTTAGCATTAATTAAAGAAGTACATTTTTATTTTAAACACCACTGGCTGGGCGTGGTGGCTCACACCTGTAATCCCAGCACTTTGGGAGGCCGAGACAGGTGGATCACCTAAGATCAGGAGTTTGAGATCAGCCTGGCCAAGATGGTGAAGCCCTATCTCTACGAAAAATACAAAAAATTGGCCAGGCATTGTGGCAGGCGCCTGTAATCCCAGCTACTCAGGAGGCTGAGGCAGGAAAATCAAACCTGGAAAGCAGAGGTTGCAGTGAGCCAAGGTCACGCCATTGCACTCCAGCCTGGGCAACGAGAGCAAAACTCCGTCTCAAAAAAAAAAAACAAAAAACAAAAAACAAAAACAAAAGAAACCACCACTGTCAGTGAGACTGTAATAAAAATCTCAAATCACACTAAATCACTGCAAGTAGCTATGTAAATTCAAAACTCAGTCTAGACTTCTGTAATACCTCCAAGTAGGACAAAAAAAGCTTGTAACTCTCAGAAAGTAGAAGAGACAGACAGATAAATACAAAAATTATCTCTTTAAAGGCACCCAAGAGCTGCCAAAGCAGTGAGGACAAGAGGGACCAAGGATTCAGAGAGGGGAGAACTGTGGAGAAGTGAGCTGATCATCTGAAGCCACTTTTTTCTCAGACAACAGGAGGCACAGGCAAGAGGCTGAGAATTATGTTGGGCCCTGAGGAGACAGCCATGGCTAGCAGAAAGAAACAAGCAGAACTTGCGCAGTCTGACAAGGCTATATGGTAGTAAAATGAGAGCGCAAGAGAGGTCTTAAGCATACAACTGCTTTCCCTCCCATGGTATCTGTCAAATTCTGAGCTGCGAAGGCCAAAAAGATAAACTAAAACTCTGAAAAGCAGAGCTCAGGATCAAACAAAAATTAGTTCAGAAGCCTCCAAGGAAATATGGTGTAGTGAGCAAAATCAAGCTTCCAGATGAAAGCCTGAAGAAACCAGAAGCAGCAGATGGCTTACTAAAACAACAACCTGGCCTTCACTCCACCCAGTACCTGCCTGGAGTAAGGTGACCAGCTCCCACTGCATCTGCTTCAGTAGAAGAAAGGACGAGCCTTTTCCAGAGGAAGTTATCACCTTCACGAATATCTACAATCTTTAAAGACACAATCCCAGGATTTAGTCAAAAATAACTAGGATGCCAAGAAACAGGATCTTATGACCAAAAGTCAAAAGAAAAAATATATAAAACAGAACCAAACACACATGCAATCTAGATACTGGTGTTAACAAACATAATGATTAATATGTTCAAGGAAATAGAGGAAAAGATAAAAGGAATATATTTTAAAAATAGCAATTTTCACTAGAGAACTGAAATCTACAGGAAGAAACAAATGAAAATTGTACAACTGAAGAACCAAAAATTAAAATAAATGGCATTAAAAGAAGATTAAACAGCAGAAATCAGGATTTTTGAACTTGACAGGTCAAAAGAAAACACCAAATTAAAGCCCAGAGATTCAAAAATAAAACATGGAAAATACAGAAAAGACCAATAAGAGACATGTGAAACACAGTGTAAGTGCAAGATCCAGAAAGGGAAGAGAGAATGCAGCAGAAGCAATATTGAAAAGATCTTGAATTCTGGATTTTCTAAAACTGATATCAAAGTATCAGCCAATAGACTGAAGAAACTCCAAGAATCCCAAGTAAGAGAAGCACAAAGAAAATTTCAAGGCACAACATAGTTACAGTGATGAAAACCAAAGAAAAAGGGAAAACTTTATGTGCAGCTGGGGGTAGGCGGAGGAGGCACAGGGGAGATTCACAGCCTTCAAAGGAGTGACAAGACTTAGAGCTAGAGCTAACTTCAACATCAATGACAGAAAGTGAAAGATAACAGAGTATCTTGAAATGCTGGAAAAAATAACTGAAAATCTATAGTGACATACACAGCAAACAGATCCTCCAACATGAAGGAAAAAATAACATTTTCAACAGAAACAGAATTCTGCACCAGCAGACTTTCATTAAAAGAAATACGGTTTATTAAACTAGACATGTTGTTAATAAAATGTCTTATCAAAAAAATTATTAAACTAGATATTGTTATTAAATAAGTGTGATCGGTTAAAAAAAAGACAGCAACAACAACAACAAAAAGGACTCTTCAGAGTAATATAAATGCAGAAAGAATTAAAGAGTAAAGGTACAGGATAAAAAAAAAAAAAAGATGGGTAAAGATAAATCAATATTGACCACACAGAACAATTAAATACAGTGTTGTGGTGTTTAAAATACGTAGAATTAAAATGCATGGGAGCAATCATGCAAGAGGTGGGCTGGATAAATGAATGAATGCTATGATCTCTAGAGACACCAGAGACTTACTTAGTGAAAAGGAATTGTAAAAAAAAAAAAAAAAAAGATACTATAAATACATATTATATTTAGTACTAAACCATAAGTACAGTATAAAAGTAGTAAAAAATAATGTATCACAAACAAGTTAATAGGAGGAAATAACAATACAAAATGTTTGATCCAAAGGAAGGAAAAAAAAAAGCAGAGAAAAAAGAACATAAAAGTACGTCAATTAGAACTATAATGGGGTACCATTTGACACTCCAGTAATGAGGATGGTCCTTACAGAAAACAAAAACAGCCAATGCAAATGCCAAAAGTTGCCCAGTATGTGGACTGGAACCCTTGTGAATTTGTCCGGGAATGTAAAATGGTACAGTCACCGGAGAAAGCAGTGTGGCAGTTCCTTAAAAATTAAACACAGAATTACCATATGATCCAGAAATTCCACCTCTGAGCATACCCAGAAGAATCGAAAGCAGCCGAGCGCAGTGGCACACGCCTGTAATCCCAGCACTTTGGGAGGCCGAGGTGCGTGGATCACCCGAGGTCAGGAGTTCGAGACCAGCCTGACCAACATGGTGAAACCCCATCTCTACTAAACACAAAAAATTAGCCAGGGGTGGTGGTGCATGCCTGTAATCTCAGCTACTTGAGAGGCTGAGGCAGGAGAATCACTTGAACCCAGGAGATAGAGGTTGCAGTGAGCCGAGATTGTGCCATTGCACTCCAGCCTGGGCAACAAGAGTGAAACTCCATCTCAAAACAAACAAAAAAAAAAAAACAAAAAAAAAAGAATCAAAAGCAGATACTTAAACCAAACACCCATGTTCACAGCAGCATTACTCAAAATCACCATAAGGTAGAGGCAACCCAAGTATCCATGGATGCTAAAATAAACGAAAATGTATAATACACTGCATAATACATTCTATAATACAATGGAATATTATTCAGCCTTAAAAAGGAAGAAATTCTGGTATGTGCCACAACGTGGACGAACCTTGAGACATTATGGTAAGTGAAATAACCCAATCACAAAAGGACAAATACTGTATGATTCCACTTAAAGGTACTTAAGAGTAATCAAATTCATAGAGACAAAAAGTATAATAGAATGCTGGTAGCCTGATCAGGAAGGGGAAGAATAGAGAGTTATTGTTTAATGAACAGAGTTTCAGTTTTGCAAGATTTAAAAAAAAAAAAAAAAAGGCCTGGAGATGGATGGTAATTACGGTTGATCAACAACGTGAATATACCCAATGCCACTGAACTGTATACTTAAAAATGATTAAAATGGGCTGGTCATGGTAGCTCATGCCTATTTCCCAGCACTTTGAGAGGCCAAGGCAGGACGACCGCTTGAGGCCAGGAGTTCGAGACCACCCTGGGCAACATAGTGAGTCCCTGTCTCTACAAAAAAAAAACATTTTTTTTTTAATTAGCTAGGCCCAATGGCATGTACCTGTAGTCCCAGCTACTCAGGAGACTCAGGCAGGATCACTTGAGCTCAGGAGTTCAAGGTTGCAGTGAGCTATGACCATACCACTGCACTCCAGCCTGGGTGACAAAGCAAGACACAGACTCTTAAAATAAAATTATTAAAATGGTAAATTTTGTTATATTTACTACAATTTTTTGAATAAAAAATAAATACAATGTACGTCTAATAGAAAGGTGATAAAATTAAATATATCAGGAATCCTACTACATATAATGGCTTAAAATACTCTAAATAAAAGGAAAAGATATCTAGACTGAATATTAAAACCACAACAATATGCTGTTTATAAGACACACTTCGAACCCAAAAGACTGAAGTTAAAAAGATTTTTTTTTTAAAGATAGACAAAACAAACAAATTTAGCTGGTGTGACCATACTAATACTAATATCCAACAAAGGAGACTTGAAGGCAAGTAGCATTACTAGAGATAAAAATATCTCAGAATGGTGAAAAGGTCAACTGACCAGGAAGTTATTACAATTTTAAATTTGCATTGAATGAATAACATAGCTGTAAAATATATAAAGCAAAGGTTAAAAAAAGAGAGAAAAATAAATCTATAATCCTAGTGACTATTTTAATACATATCTCAATAAATGATAGAATTAGCAGACAAAAAAATTAACAAGGACATAAAATACTGGAACAACATATTCAAGCAGCCTGAACTGACACATACTGAACCCAAAAACTGCAGGATTAACATTTTTTTCCAAGTAAATTATGAAAAATTTACCAAGAAAAAAAAAAACATTAGGTCAAAAGGCAAGACTTAAATTTCAATTACGCAGAATGTGTACTCTGACCACACTAGAGAAACAGAAAAATAAGTAGAAAATAATGTTTGAAAAGGAATGTATTTCCAATTTATGGGTCAATGAGCAAATCACAATAGAAATTAGAAACTATTTTTAAATGACTGATAAGGAAAATGACATACAAAATGTGTGCAGTACCTAAGGCAATGATTAAGAGAAAAATTTAAAGCTCAAAATGCATATCTTATAATAAGGAAAGGTTAATATTAGTAAGCTCAACCATCATCTCTAAGGGCTAGAAAAATTACAGGCAAAGGAAAATCTTAAACAGGAAAAAAAAGAGAAGAAATCAATAAAGTAGAAAGCAGACTTAGAAAAGAGGAAAAAAATCCAAGGCAAAAATATAAAATATAAAATTGATAAACCCTTAAGAAGAGAAATCAAGGGAGGAAAAAACCCACAAATTAAAAATTACAGTAATTAAAAAGAGGACATCACCACCAAATCTACTGATAATAAAAAGATAAAAGGATATTATGGTAACTCGGAGGGACAACAAGCTTGAAAACTTAGAAAGGACAATTCCTTGAAAATCACATTTTCTAAAATGATATAACTAGAAACAGAAAATCTGGATAGTCTTTGAACTTTCAAAGAAATTGAGGTCGTATCTTAAAATCTCCATACAAAATGTCCAAGAAAAATATTGGGCCCAGACGGCTTTGTTGATGAACTCTTCCAAACATTTAAGTTAGAAACAGTACGAGCCAGGCACAGTGGCTGACTAGCCTGTAGTCCATCATTTTGGGAAGCCAAGGCAGATGGATAGCTTGATCCCAGAAGTTCAAGACCAGCCTGGGCAACATAGTGAGACTCTGTCTCTACAAAAAATACAGAAAAATTAGCCAGGCATGGTGGCGCATTCCTATAGCCCCAGCTACTCGGGGAGACTGAGGCGAGAGGATCATCTGAGCCTGGGAGTTCCAGGCTGCAATCAGCCAGGATTGGCCACTGCACTCCAGCCTGGATGAGAGCGAGATTCTGTTTCAAAAAAACAAAAACAAAACACACACACAAAAACCAATAACAACAGTGTACAAACTCTTTTATAGGATATACAAAAATGGGAGTTGTTTCATGAGACCAGCCTAATTCTGAAGCCAAATCCTTACATCGACATTACAAGAAAAGAAAATCATAGGTTTAAGGTAGTGTTAATGTTTTTTGTTTTTTTTTTTTTTTTGAGACGGAGTCTCACTTGCCCAGGCTGGAGTGCAGTGGCGTGATCTCAACTCACTGCAACCTCCACCTCCCGGGTTCAAGCAACTCTCATGCCTCAACCTTCCGAGTAGCTGGGATTACAGGCCCCCGCCACCACACCCAGCTTATTTTTGTATTTTTTGTAGAGATGGGGTTTCACCATGTTGGCCAGGCTGATCTCAAACCCCTGACCTCACGTGATCCGCCCACCTCAGCTTCCCAAAGTGCTGGGATTACAGGTGTGAGCCGCAGGACCCTGGTAGAGTTAATCAAAAAAAAAGAAAAAAGAAAAGAAAAGAAAGAATTACAGAATTTTGCCTCATGTAACAGAACAAAATACCTTAATAAAATATTATCAAATTTAATCTAGCAATATACAACAAGGTAAACACATCCTCTACAAATGGGTTTGCTGCAGGAATGCAATGGCATTTGAATATTTTTAAAGAATCAAAGTAATTTACCATATTGTTATCTCAAGAAACATAGAAAATACATTTGATAAAATTCAGCATCCATTAATGATAAAATTAGCAACAGGAGAAAATGTCCTTATTTTCATAACGAGTAGCTACAAAAAGCCAACTACGAACATCTGTATGGTGAAATACTTAAAACTGCCCTCCTGGTATGTAAAGCCCAATGTCCTAACTTTTATTTTACATTATATTAAAGGTTCTAGCCCATACAATAGGGCAAAAAACAAAACAAAACAACCATAAAAAAAAACTTAAGAACTGGAATGAATAAAACTGTCAGTATTTACAAACAACATGCCTGTATGTAACTACACAGATACTATCAGAATGTACAGGCAAGTAATTAGAATTCAAATAAATTTAGGCCAGGCATGGTGGCTCACACTTGTTGTAGTCCCAGCACTTTGGGAAGCAGAGGCGGGTGGATCACTTGAGGCCTGGAGTTGGAGACTAGTCTGGCCAACACAGCAAACTCATCTCTATTTTTTAACAACAACAACAAAAAATTTTAGAACAAAGTCAATATGTAAAAATCAAGTATGTTACCAGCAAAAAAAAAAAAAAAAAATGAATAGCAAGTAAATTACAAAAGGCAATAAAAAATAGTATCTAGAAATAAATCTAACACATGAAGATTTATATACTTTTAAAAGCTAATACTAAAAAGTTATAGAAGTAAATAAATTGATATACCATGTTCATAGATTTTAAAACTTAATATTGTAAACATCTTAATTCTCCTCAAACCGATCTTTAGATCCAGTGCACTCCAAGCAAAACCCCAGTAATGTTATTTTTTGAGTATTGGAAAGGTGATCCTAAAATATATACAAAAAAGCAAAGGGTCAGAATAGTAAAGACAATCTTGAAGAACAAAGTGCTAGAGGAATTTTACTACTAGATATCAAGACCTATTATAAAGCTAAAATAGTAAGAGTGTGATACTGGTGCAATTACAGGCAAATAATCCAATGGAACAGAATAGAGAAACAGAGCTACACACACATAATCACATAATTTATGAAACAGACAACATACTCCATAAGGATTACTCTGGCTGCTAAAAGAAAGCTTAACCCCCTCCAGAATCCCTAGAATTTTTTGTTACAATATCTGGCATCCAGTTCAAAATTACAAGGTACAAGGCAATCTATAAAAACAGAAGCGGCTATAAAGAAACCAAGGGGAAGGAATAAAAGCAGACCTTCATTTGATTGACATATTGCATTTATAAAATATAATAGACTTTATGATTAACACATTCATGAAAACAGAAGAAAAGTTGCAGATGTCAACAGAAACTTGGAATCCATTTTCAAATTTCAAAACATAAATTGTATTTCTTTTACGGTTTTCCTGCTGATAAATCCAAAAGAATTATAAGCAGGAAAATGACAAAATGACATCATCCAATTTGCATTCTTAAAAAGACTACTCTGGGCCACTTTTTTTTGCTGCGTTTACTGTGAGAATGAAGACCATTCTCAGCAATCAGACTGTCGACATTCCAGAAAATGTCAACGTTACTCTGAAGGGACGCACAGTTATCATAAAGGGCCCCAGAGGAACCCTGCGGAAGGACTTCAATCACATCAACATAGAACTCAGACTCCTTGGAAAGAAAAAAAAGAGGCTCCGGGTTGACAAATGGTGGGGTAACAGAAAGGAACTGGCTACCGTTCGGACTATTTGTAGTCATGTACAGAACATGATCAAGGGTGTTACACTGGGCTTCCGTTACAAGATGAGGTCTGTGTATGCTCACTTCCCCATCAACGTCGTTATCCAGGAGAATGGGTCTCTTGTTGAAATCCGAAATTTCTTGGGTGAAAAATACATCCGCAGGGTTCAGATGAGACCAGGTGTTGCCTGTTCAGTACCTCAAGCCCAGAAAGACGAATTAATCCTTGAAGGAAATGACATTGAGCTTGTTTCAAATTCAGCAGCTTTGATTCAGCAAGCCACAACAGTTAAAAACAAGGATATCAGGAAATTTTTGGATGGTATCTATGTCTCTGAAAAAGGAACTGTTCAGCAGGTTGATGAATCAGATCTAAGAGTTATCCAGCTACAGAAAGAAGATGCCAGATGACTCCTAAGACATACTTGTGATATTTAAATGATGCAATAAAAGACCTATTGATTTGGACCTTCTTAAAAAAAAAAAAAAAAAAGACTACTCTGGGCCAGGCGCCGTGGCTCATGCCTGTAAAATTTTGGGAGGCCGAGACAGGTGGATCACCTGAGGTCAGGAGTTTGAGACCAGACTGACCAACATGGCGAAACCTCATCTCTACTAAAAATACAAAAATTAGCTGGGTGTGGTGGCGGGCACCTGTAATCCCAGCAACATGGGAGGCTGAGGCAGGAGAATCGCTTGAACCCAGGATGTGGAGGTTGCAATGAGCCAAGACCACTCCATTGCACTCCAGCCTGGGCAACAAGAGCGAAACTCCATCTCAAAAAATAAAAAAAAAAAAAAGACTACTCTGGGAAATAGATAGAAGAGGAACAAAGTGGAACTACCAAGGCCAGCCAGGAATTACTGCCTCTTTTGTAAGAAATGATAACTGGGCCAGGCACGGTGGCTCACGCCTGTAATCCCAGCACTTTGGGGGGCCAAGGAGGGCACATCACCTGAGGTCAGGAGTTTGAGACCTGCCTGGTCAACATGGTGAAATCCTGTCTCAACTAAAAATATAAAAATCAGCTGGGCACGGTGGTGGGTGCCTGTTAATCCCAGCTACTTGGGAGGCTGAGGCAGGAGAATCACTTGAACCCAGGAAGAAAGAAAAAAAAAAGAAAAGAAAAAAATGGTAACTGGGAAAATGGCAATGAAGATCACAGGAAACAGCCAATTCAAGGAATTCCTAGTTTTCAGATATAATATTCTTCTATTTCTCTTATGTATTTTTATTTCACATTATAAATTAAATTAAACATAATAGTTCATTGAGAGGGTGGCTATAAATATGGATAAAGCTAAACAAATTTACCCTTTGACTCAGTAATCCAACTCTAGGACTTTACCCAAAGTTACTTCACAAATGAGAAACAACATATGCATAAAGTGATTTACTGAGGCATTATCTGTACTATCAAGAGACTAAAAAACACCAAATGCCCATCAATAAGATATCAGCTGAATATCTGATGACACAGACATAAAGCACTATGCAACCACAAAATATGATAAGGAGGCCGGGCACGGTGGCTCACGCCTGTAATCTCAGCACTTTGGGAGGCCGAGGCAGGCGGATCACGAGGTCAGGAGATCGAGATCATCCTGGCTAACACAGTGAAACCCCGTCTCTACTAAAAAATTAAAAAAAAAAAAAAAAAAAAATTAGCTTGGCTGAGGCAGGAGAATAGCATGAACCCGGGAGGCGGAGCCGAGAATGCACCGCTGCACTCCAGCCTGAGCAACAGAGCGAGACTCCATCTCCAAAAAAATAAAAAAAAAAAGATGAGGAATATCTCTATGAACCAGAGTAATTCCCAGGTTTATCATTTAATGAGATGAACAAAAGGCAAAATATGCTGCCTTTTGTATAAGAAAGCAGTATGGAGGGGAGATAAAGTGAACACATGTATTTTTGAAGAAGAAACAGAGGAAGGACAGGTCAAAAGTGAATGTAAATGGTTATCTAGGCCGGCTGTGGTGGTTCACACCTGTAATCCTAGCACTTTGGGAGGCTGAGGCGGGCAGATCACCGGAGGTCAGGAGTTTGAAACCACCCTGGCGAACATGGTCAAACTCCATTTCTACTAAAAATATTTTTTAAATTAGCCGGGCATGGTGGTGGGCGCCTGTAATTCCAGTTACTTGGGAGGCTGAGGCAGGAGAATTGCTTGAACCTGGGATGTGGAGGTTGCAGTGAGCCGAGATTGCGCCACTGCACTCCAGCCTGGGCAACAAGAGTGAAACTCTCTCTCAAAAAAAAAAAAAAAAAAAAAAAGTTTATCTGTAGGGGTAAGTAAGAGCAGGAATGGGAATGAATCAGAATTACCTCAGTAGGGATAACTTTTGATTTAGTTGTGATTTTGAACCATGCAAATGTTTTCATGTATTCATAAAATGCATTAAGTGAAAAAGATAAAAAACAAATACTAAGATTCAATATAAATAAAAATCCAAGGTATAACTGCACAGAAAAAAAGTAATTCAAGTGACTTTTGGGATCAGTACCCTAACTGTACACCCCAAAAGCATTAATTACACAAAAGCCAATGAAACTGCAAAGACATTTTGAACTTTACTTCAGGTTTGCCATTGGCAGTGGTATTAATGCAGTAATTCTGAAGCTATTTTGTATATATTGTAGGATAGAACAAATGAATAAATGCAGATGTTGAGAACCAAGGTTTTCACTATGAAAGAAGGGGAGTTTCAAATATAGACTGGGGAAAATTTAAGAAGAACCTTGTGGTAATGGATTTGAATTCAAAGTATCAGGGTATACAGTCAGGGTCCATTGAACCCAGTTTTATTTTTTTAGTTTCTTTCTTGAGTAGTTCTAACTATTGCAAGGATTAATATTTCATGCCTTTTATCTTCTCTTAGAGGCCTTCCAAGGAATCAAAAGAAAATTTTCCTATTAAGAAAAAAAAAAACTCATTTTATTCTGCAATTACCATATGTGTACAGTGGCTTTGTAAGTCTAAGATACACTACAGGATCCTAGTGATTATGTTTTTCCTGCATCTTGCCATTTCATCATCACCTTAGTAATTATTTTATGATCAACTATTCCTAACTACGCTCTAAAAAAAAAAACTAATAAGAAAATGAGAAAATGGAATAATTATGGAATCACTCAGAAGGATGATGCAATCAACAGCAAAATATCATCCTTCCGTTTTCTACTGCATTGCCTAGGATATTGCATCATCTTTCAAGACAGTATAAATGATAACAGACACCATCTTTGTACTCTGCTTTTCACTTTCAATAAACACAGTTGAGAATTCAGATTGTTTTCACTTTCTGCCTATAATGGAAAGAGGAAAAAAGTGATGGAAAGATACTTCACAATTATTAAATGAATCAGATTATGAATATAAAGAGCTAGTAGCACTCTTGACCAATGAAGTCCAATAATTTTTTTTTTTTGATGAAGGGAATCTTCATCAGCACAGACCAATACAACAGTCAATAGCCAAATGTGACTAATGAGCACTTGAGATGTGGCCATTGTAACCAAAAAACTGAATTTTTATTTTACTTAATTTTAATTAATTTGAATTTTAAATTTAAGTATAATAGCCACATGTGGTTAATGGCTACCACATTGGTTAGCGCAGAAAGACACTCGTGATGATGGTGAAATGAGAGCATAAATTAAATCTCAGATTATGAGCCTTCAGATGAAAATATCCTAGATGAATTTTCGCAAAATCAACAATCAATGAATATACAGAAATTAACTCAAAACGGATCAATGACCTAAATATAAGCGCTAAAATCATGAAATCCCTAGAAGGAAACATAGGTATAAATCTTCAAGACCTTGGATCTGGCAATGGATTCTTAGATATGACACCAAAAAACACAAGCAACAAAATGTATAGTCATAAATGACTTGGGGTTTGGGGGAGGGAAGAATGACAGCGTTATTGCTTAATGGGTAGAGAGTTTCTGTTTGGGGTGATGAAAAAGTTTTAGAAAGAATAGTGATGGTTACCTAACAGTGAATGTAATCAATGTCACTGAAAAGTATACACACAAGAAATGTTAAATGGCAGATTTTATTAAATATATTTAGTTTACCATAATAAAACAAGATTGCTAGAATAAAAGATCTCTAAACTCTATTTCCTCTTCTACTCCTGTAAGTTTTTTAAATTCTTGAGGTCAGAGGCTAGGAGAAAAAAACCCTGAAGACACCAGAAATAGGTTCTTAAAGCAGGCATTCTGTAATGGTTTATCTCTGTATTGTTTTAAGTCCTAGAAGAAACCATGCCAATGGAGGAAGAAAACTACATGCATCTGAACTTAGTGAATGTTAAAAAAGAGTTGACTGATTAGAATAAGGAAAAATTAAGAATCCGTGAGTGAACACTATACTTGTAAGAACAAAAAGGAAATAGGATATTCCCATCCAGTCAGTCATTCAACAGGAAAGACTTCATGATGCAATAATTTGCAACAAGAACCTGGATAATCTCATTGTTCTAAGAGGACATGTGGCAGTATTCTTAAATCTCTTATAATCTTTGTGCATCAAGATTTGCTTAATATAAAGAGAACTGCTGTGTTTAAATTCTGATTAAACTTTCCAATAAAATTGTTTTTCACTAACCCTTATTCTTAGACCTGTAAATTATTTGCAAAAATTACTTAAAAATATAAACAGTAAACAGGATCCACTGGACCTAGATGGTAAATGGTGATGACTGCTTTTTCTGGTATATTGAAGGTTAATATATTTCCTTAGTACTGTCTGCTTGATGCAATTAACACCCCAGCAGCAATCAGCACTACTTGTGTCCATATCTTGGTTTCTAAGCATTTCTTATTTTATAAGGCTCTTGGAAGAAACAGTCAATTTCAGGACTAAGGCAAACTACAGGGCAAGCCTGGAACATCCTGTGCCAGAAAGCAAGGTAACGATCATATAATGAAAAAAGAATGCACAAGCCAGGCACAGTGGCTCACGCCTGTAATCCCAGCACTTTGGGAGGCCGAGGCAGGTGGATCACCTGAGATCAGGAGATCGAGACCAGCCTGGCCAACATGGTGAAACCTCGTCTCTACTAAAAATACAAAAAAGTAGCTGGGTGTGGTGGCAGAGGCCTGTAATCCCAGCTACTTGGTGTGGAGGCTGAGGCAGGAGAGTCACTCGAACCCAGGAGGCGGAGGTTGCAGTGAGCCAAGATCGTGCCACCGCACTCCAGCCTAGGCAACAAGAAACTCTGTCTCAAAAAAAAAAAAAAAAAAGAATGCATGCTTGAGTCAGCTTGAAGGGGCTCCCACTGGCCAAATTTAGAACAATTTGAACATCAAAAGGAATGAAGAAATCACATCACTCTCAACTTGAAACAACAAAAAAATGAGTTTATTGTGAAACTAAAGGGGGGGGGGCCGCTAGAGTTCTTGTTGATCGAAAAACATAAACTAATAAATACATTGTTAGAAAATCACTAATTAGCAAACACCAATATAACTGATTTAGGCAAGGATCATCCATGGCAAAAGGCTTTTGAGGAATAGGATATTTACACTGTCTTGAAGTACTATACCATTTAAAGGTAACTGTATGATGGAGAGACTTGACATCTTAAACAAGTGGTTAGCAACACTAATAATGGGACAAAAATGACATTATGTGTCTCCTGATGTGATGCAATGGAAAGTCATCATCATCTATGTAATCACGCGTGTAAGTGTGTGTATGTTTTTAGAGACAGGACCTTACCACTTTGTTGCCCAGGCTGGACTCCACCTCCTGCCTCAGCCTTCGGAGCTTTTGGAGTAATTGGGACTACAGGCTTGTGCCACCAACCAGCTATCTACGTAGTATTCTTGCCAAAAATGTTTGTTTCTTCATGATTATGTTCATTAGACATCTCCAAATTGTGGGACATTCTACAAGAAAACTGATCTAACGCTTCAAAAATGCCAATTTCATAAAGACAGAAGGTGGCGGGGAATAATTTTAGATGAAAGAAGATTAAGGAGCTAAGAGAGTCAAATGCCATAGTAATCTTTGACTGGCTCTTGCATTGAAAGAGAGTTATAAAGGACATTTTTAGAAAAACTGAGAAAATGTGAATATGGTACATGTCAATGTTAATTTCTTGAGTGTAAAAAAAGATATGGTTATGTAGAAGAATGACCTTGATGTAAAATGATAAGTGCTTCAGTATTACTGATGTGATGATGTCTGCAATTCACTTCTGAATGGTTCTGCAGGGGGAAAAGGGGGAAAAAAGGAATATATATAAGGAGAAAAGCAAATGGGACAAAATGCTAACTGATTACTCTAAACAGTGGTCATCATATTGTTCTTTCACCTTTCCTGTACTTTTATAATTTTTCAAATAAACAGTTGTAGTTTAAGGGGGGAAAACTGCATATGACAGACTAAAAAGATTGAGACTTACCACTCTGGAGATAAGGGCAAGTGATACAAGCTAAAAGGTTCTTAAACTAAAAATGAAAACAACAGGTAAAACAAAATAAAGCAGTTATGGCCAAATCACAGATTCCACGCACCTTCTTCCCCCTTTCCCCCCAGTGTTTTGGGACCATTACCATCTTTTCTTCCAATCTAGAGAAGCCTAAAACAATGAAAATGGGTTTTTTCCTCCTTGAAATACTGTTTTATGTTTATTGACAACTTCCGAAGAACTAAAACCAAAGTTGTCTCTTCTTATGGCACATTACTGGCACAATACTAAGTGCCAACAACAAGTTTATCTAAAATAAAACTTACAAGTAATGAGTTCTGAAAACTCACCTACCTACAAAACGGAATGTGCCTTCGGCTATACAAGCAAACATATTCTTACAACTGTGCCTTTCTTAAAAAATAAGTAACCTCTCCCCCCCCCCCTCCCGTCTCCCCACAGTCTCCCTCTCCCTCTCTCTCCATGGTCTCCCTCTGATGCCAAGCCGAAGCTGGACTGTACTGCCGCCATCTCGGCTCACTGCAACCTCCCTGCCTGATTCTCCTGCCTCAGCCTGCAGAGTGCCTGGGATTGCAGGCGCGCGCCGCCACGCCTGAGTGGTTTTCGTATTTTTTTGGTGGAGACAGGGTTTCGCTGTGTTGGCCCGGCTGGTCTCCAGCTCCTAACCGCGAGTGATCTGCCAGCCTCGGCCCCCCGACGTGCCGGGATTGCAGACGGAGTCTCGTTCACTCAGTGCTCAATGTTGCCCAGGCTGGAGTGCAGTGGCGTGATCTCGGCTGGCTACAACCTCCACCTCCCAGCCGCCTGCCTTGACCTCCCAAAGTGCCGAGATTGCAGCCTCTGCCCAGCCACCACCCCATCTGGGAAGTGAGGAGCGTCTCTGCCTGGCCGCCCATCGTCTGGGATGCGAGGAGCCCCTCTGCCCGGCCGCCCAGTCTGGGAAGTGGGGAGCGCCTCTTCCCAGCCGCCATCCCGTCTAGGAAGTGAGGAGCGTCTCTGCCCAGCTGCCCATCGTCTGAGATGTGGGGAGCGCCTCCGCCCCGCCGCCCCGTCTGCGATGTGGGGAGCGCCTCTGCCCGGCCATGACCCCGTCTGGGAGATGAGGAGCGTCTCTGCCCGGCCGCCCCGTCTGAAAAGTGAGGAGCCCCTCCGCCCGGCAGCCGCCCCGTCTGGGAAGTCAGGAGCCCCTCCGCCCCACAGCCACCCCGTCTGGGAGGTGAGGAGCCCCTCCGCCCGGCAGCTGCCCCGTCTGGGAAGTGAGGAGTGTCTCCGCCCGGCAGCAGCCCCGTCCGGGAAGGAGGCAGGGGGCAGCCCCCGCCCAGCCAGCCGCCCCGTCCGGGAGGTGGGGGGCGCCTCCACCCGGCCGCGGCCCCGTCCGGGAGGTGGGGGGTGCCTCTGCCCGGCCGCCCCTTCTGGGAAGTGAGGACTCCCTCTGCCTGGCCACCACCCCGTGTGGGAGGTGTACCCAACAGCTCATTGAGAACAGGCCATGATGACGATGGCGGTTTTGTCGAATAGAAACGGGGGAAATGTGGGGAAAAGATAAAGGAATCGGATTGTTGCTGTCTGTGTGGAAAGAAGTAGACATAGGAGACTACATTTTGTTCTGTACTAAGAAAAATTCTTCTGCCTTGGGATGCTGTTAATCTATAACCTTACCCCCAGCCCCGTGCTCTCTGAAACATGTGCTGTGTCCACTCAGGGTTAAATGGATTAAGGGTGGTGCAAGATGTGCTTTGTTAAACAGATGCTTGAAGGCAAAAAAAAAAAAAAGTAACTTCAACATTACTTATTGAAGTTACAGAACTTACAGAACAAATATACTCTTTTCAATAAATTACCTATAATTAATCAATTTAGAAAAAGCATTTCTAAAATTCAACAACCACTCATAAAAACTCATAGCAAACTTGGAATATAATGAAATTTCCTTAATCTGATAAAAGCAAATACAAAAATTACTCACAGTAAATATCACACTTAATGGTAAATGTTTAAAAGTTGACCCCTGATGCCCACTACCAGCACTTGAACTGGCCAGTATCAAAAGCAAGAAAAAGAAAGAAACAGCATACGGACTGGAAAGGAGAAAATAAAGGCAATCTTGAGGAACCACAACTAAAACTACACCACCATGTACCAGGTACCAAGATAACACAAAGTCATAATGATTTAGACAGTGTAGGTTTGCTGCAAGAACAGACAAGCCAACAGAACAGTCAAGAAACTGATCTACTTACACAGTCACCTGATTTATGACAAAGATGACAATGCGGTGGAGACATGACACTCTTTCCAATAAATGCTGATGGGGCAACTAGGTATCCATACAGTAAAAATGAAACCTGACCTCAATCCCCCCCATATACAAAGCCAATTCCAGGTAGAATGTAGATTCTCAATGTGAAAAGCAAAGCAGTAAAGCTTCTATTAGACAATATAAGAGGATATCTTCAGAAAAGTAGTAAGAAAGACCTCTTAAAAATAAGACAAAAAACACTAACCATGAAGGAAACAATTGTTAAAATTAAAAATGTCTGTTGATCAAAGGACAGACACCACTGTAAGTGCTCCAAGTCAAGCCACAGACCAGGGAAGAAACTTACAATATATAATTGGAAAGGCAGTCATTACTATGAATCAATTAGAATATAATTAACATCCCAACAGAAAGTAGTTAACAGATGAGCAGGTATTTCACAAAAACAAAACACAAAAATCCAAGTAGCCAATAAACATCTGAAAAGGTCATCAACCTCATTACTCATCACTAGATTGGCTAGCAAATATGAAAAGACACATGATGGTAAAGACTGAAGCAGGGAGAACTTCTGTCCACTGCTAGCAAGCGGTAAACTGGTATAACCACCTTAGAAAAAGCATTCTAAGTGGAACTGAAGACACAAACGCGCCATGAGAAAGTTCCAGGCAAAAACTAGAAACAAACTGTTCATTTGAAAAATAAACAGTATTAATGAAAATTCTAAGATCGGATCTGTAAACGTCTATCACAATGCGTGGCACACAGAGTTGCTCCCTATAATGTAATTCCATCCGTCCATTTCTTCACATATGCATGACAAATGGATATAATTTAAGATCAGCCTCAAAACACATTCCAATGGTTTCCCATCTCACAAATATGAAAACCAAAACTCTTACAATGATCTGGTACTGCTCTCATACTGGCTAGAAAGCTCTTCTCTAAAATATCCTCCATATATCCACACAGCTCACTCCCCACTTATTTCAAGTTTCTGCTCAAATGGAACCTAACAGAGAAGCCCTCTCTGATGGCTTACAGAAGACACCATCCCTCCACTCACATCCCTCATTCTCTACACGCCTCTTACCTTCCTGTTTTTCTACTTAGCCTTACCTACCAAACACCCAAGGTAAGGCTATGTAACTGCATGCCTTCACCCCTAGAGTGTAACCATGAAAGAAAGAACTTGCTGTATTTTGTTCATTACTGCACACTCAGCAGAACATGCCTGGCATGTAGTAGATACTCATTAAATATTTGTTACATAAATTCTATGGCATGGATTCTAGGCTTGGAAAGAATAGCTGTTATATGGCCTACGTGGCTGACAGTTCTTTAAACTATGTGCGGTTTAGTTTATCACAAGAAATATGAAAACCCTCCATTAAGTTAAATTAGCTGTTCTGCTTTATAAAAAATTTAAAATATTTATTCTTAATGCATTTAATTCCCCAAGGATCTATATCAGGAAGTATAAGCTATTCCAAAATTCCAAGTGAGAACTACATGAGGCACTCAATTATAAATATATTATCCTAATGAATTTTCTAATCTTACTATTATCCTGCAAATAAGCCTATAAAGACGATACTGGATCCACCACTTTTTAAAATATTACAATAAAATCTCAGTAGTTCTGCTAATAAAAACTAATAGTATCTAGAGATAAAATACAGATATCTCAGAAACATCACCTTAGCCAAGAAACAAAAATTTCAACATAATGCAATTCTTAGAATCAGATTTAACAAGATCTTAGTACAAGGAAACCTCCCTGAACAGCCCAAGACACTCCACAACAGTCCTAGACCACACATTTTATGGTATAGGTCACAGTCTAGACAGGTTAAGCTTCCATTTTTCCAACAAATATCTTACTGCTGTTAGTAAAAACAGATTTAGTTAAAGACAAAAAAAGGATGATCTGAATTTCTCTCCTCTCCCTGTATCTTATAACAAATGAAGATTAAATAAAACCTTTGGGGGGGAAGGAAATCAACTGGAAGATGGTTGTTTGAATAAATTATATATATCAGCTCTGAAGTAACCAAGAAATAAACCTGCCTAACCGGCATTCAAACCAGCCAAGAGCCATTTTTCAGGCTCAGAAAGTGTTTTGCAATTAAAATAACATTCCAATTTTCGTTAAAATTAAAATAAGTTTTATCAATAGCTTTTTTTGGAAAAAAAAATCCCATCCAATTTTACAAACTTTTAGGTAAAATAATAAAATTGTGTACTTTTAAAACAATGGTGTTTTCCTATGTAAAATGTGTAAATATTTATATAAACATAACTGGAACCACCCTATACATACTGTCCTAGTTTTCAATGCCTACATAATAGCTCCTGATTTATTTAACCAATCCCCCAATGTCAGACTTTTAGTTTTTCTCATTATAAACAAAGCTGCAGGGAATGTTTCTTACATGTTTTATTGCTAGATCAAAATAGAAACAAACCGAAGTTTTAACTAAAATAAATTGTTTTGGAAATGTTTCACCATTGACTGTAAGTGAAAGCAATGTTAAAATATTTGATCCTAACCGCTGACTACAGATGTCGTCACTTAGAGGCTGTGGCTTGTTCATGCCCCTTGTCTGTCCTCTTCCTCAGGTTGCCAATTTTTTGTCCTTTTTATTCCATGTTCCAGAGAACATACAAGAAAAAAACAGAGAGAGAGCGTAAAACTTGTTATACTCCTTAGCTGAATTTGGAAAAAAAGAAAGAGCAAAACTAATGAGCAACATTTAAGCCACATTACCTACCAGCCCCTCTCAATCAAGGCTCCCAGAGAAGATTATGCCCTAAGCCTAAGGCACCCACTGTGTGTAAGGAACTCATTTCTCTCTCTGCATCTAGAGCCAACTAGGTAGGTACCCTCCCAGGGAAAACTGAGAACAGTCATTCAAATCATTTTCTGCAGAGTTTAACTCTGTCTCACAAACCCCATGTAGGGAAAGGCCAAGAGCTTAAAAGCATGTTTGATTCAACTTTCATAAAGGAATACTAAGTGCCACATATGAAGCTACTATGACATTTTCCCCTTCTACACTCAGGATGTCACTACGCTTCTACTTTACTAGAACTCACTGTACTCCCACAACTGGGCCAGCTTTAAAGCCTAAATAAATTGCTTCACAAAAAATTTTCACTGCCGATTTACTGGGTAGTTTTCCTGTACTACACTATAATTACAGTGCAGCTATCTAATCAGTTTATTTTGTGGCCTTGTGGGTCTCCTGTCCACTGAAGCAAATGCTTCTATTAAATAAAGATAGATTAAATACTGACGCGCTTTTTCCTGAACTGGGGATAATTTTACACACCCACGACAGATATACGTGGTTATTTTGTGTGCCGAATTAACATTAACACAACACAGAAAAATAATTTGCTGGCACAGTCAATGTCTACAGAAAACAGTCATTCAGTTTGCCACAAGACTGTAACTGAAAAAGCAGTTACTCTCTCTTCCAATGTAACTCAACACGATACCAGAAAGCTGTTCAGAGCACCCCAAAAAGTATCCTTTGCATTTCAGTCACACTAACATCAGAATAAAACTAAGGATATCTTTTTAATATGCCAAATGGCAGAAAATATATCAAGTCAGCATTATGCACGTATTATACACTGAAGGAGGTGAAATTAACCCACTGCAGCAGAGGAAAGGCAATAGAAACACCATCCTCTGAGGGTCTGTGTCACATTCTCTGAAAGAATAAAAAACGCCAAGTTTTGGCAAAAGGAGTAAGATTTCATGAGGGGCTGTTTTTTCTTTCTTCTTTTTCTATCTTTCTCTTTAAAAAAAATACATTAATGTCTTATAATTTAAAGACGCCAAACTAGTTAAGTTTTATATATATACATATATATATGAATGACAGGGTCTCACTCTGTCGCCCAGGGTGAAGTGCAGTTGCATGACCATGGCCCACTGCAGCCTCAAACGCCTGAGCTCAAGTGATCCTCTCACCTCAGCCTCCCAAGTACGTGGGACTACAAGTGTGCACCACCATGGCCCGGCTAATTTTTTGTATTTTTTTGTATAGACGGAGGTCTCCCTGTGTTGCCCAGGCTGGTCTCGAACTCCCTGGCTTCAAGCAATTCCACGACCTTGACATCCCAAGCAGCTGGGATTACAGGTTTGAGTCACCACCCTAGCCACTGGATTTTTAAACCTTCATCTTGAAAACATGGCTTCCAAACCTAACAGTTGCGTTATTAGAGAAAAATGGCTGAGAAATGCAAATCCAACCCACAAAATAATTTAAACCAACCAGAACAAAGGAAGATTCCCGCAGTTCATCCCAACAGGTGGTTTCCAAGCAAACGAGGGATTTTTAAGTTCTATCAAAACCCCCATTTAGTAGAACTGAGTATATTTTTGTATCTATGTAAAGTCGTTCTTATAAAGGAATGTTCAATTAAAAAGTTAAGAACTTTTAAACTGCTTATAGTGTTGAAGCAACTTCCTAACCCTTTATAATCCATGCTCTTCCAAAAATGACATAAAATATTTTAAGCAAATTAAATACTGCTTTTCAAAGTAACAATTTCAAGGCACTTGAGGGGACAGAATCAATCTGAAAGACCACAGAATCCACAGAAAAATCAGATTTAACAATAAAACTATTTCTTAAATTGGGAATACTTCTTTATATAAAGTCCCACTAGGAAACACAAAACTTTGTACCCTTTTCACCAGTAGTTTAAAACTCATTTATTATACGATGAAATTAAAATTTGTAAAAATGAGCCGGGTGCGGTGACTCAGGCCTATAATCCCAACACTTTGGGAGGCGAGGTGGAGAAGGGTAGGAGGGGGAGGATCGCTTGAGGCCAGAAGTTCGAGATTAGCCTGGGCAACATAGTGAGACTCTCTGTTTTTTTTTAATGTTTAAATGGCATTATATTGTGACAAATATTAAATAACCAAATATTGCACAGGAAGCATTATCATGACAAACGCGGTAAAACTTTTCCGTGCAATCAAAGAGCAACATACAGTACACATTTTAAGCAATGTTTAGGTCATTACAAGCTACAAATATTAAGGCCAACGCTTCCGTTGACAGCGTGCTGCCCCCGCCCCCAAATTCCCACGCGCTGCCGCACGCCTTCAGCTCAGAAGCCCCCTTTCCTGGGCAGGCGAACGGGCTGCACATCCCTCACTCCGCTGCGAGGTCAAAGGGCTGCAGACAAAGACAACAGAAGCACGTGACAAAAGTTTCTCCCCGTTCCCTCCGGGGGCCCGGGCAGCTGGGCCTAGGCCACGCGGGGCGGCGGCCCAGAGCACAGGCAGGGGCAGCCCGGCGGGCGGAGGCGGAAGCGGCGCGGGGCTGCTAGTTACCTTTTCCTGCTCCTCGCGCAGCCGCGCCACATCCGGGGCGCGCAACGGAACCGGGGCAGGGGCCGGGGCCGAAGGGGGCGAGGGGTCGGGGGGCGTCTCCACGGTGGGCGCCTCCATGACGGGCCCGCGGGCCTCAGCGCGGCGTGTGAGTCCTAAACCAGCGCCTGCGCAGGCGGCGCGGCCGGCGGTTGCCCAGCGCCCGCGCGCCCGCCCTCAGGCACCGCGCGCCCCGCGCCCAGGAGGCCGCGCCCGCCGCCGCCGCCGCAGCTCGCGTCCGCGCCGCCCGCTGCCGCATCTCACACGTGCATGTCGCCGCCGCCGCCGCCGCCCCGCAGCGGGCTCCGAGTAGCAGGCCGCCTGCCAGGTACCGAGACGCCTCTCCGGTGCGGGCCCAGCCAGGCGTCCCGTGGCGGCCGCGCCTCCCCACACGCCCCGCCTCTCGCGGCACGCCGGAAGCAAGCGCGCAGGCCCCGCCCCCGACACGCCCAGCTCGCGCAGGCCCCGCCCCCAGGGGAGGGAGCTTGATGCGAACCGCGTGGCTGGGGCTGGCGGTGTCCGCTGCTGGGCTGCGTTTGCATCCCTCTGGAAGCTTACATTTTATGCCGATATTTCTTTCTTTTTTTTTTTTTGAGATTACGTATATGAAAGCACTAAATATAGGCTTTGAAACCTTAAAAAAAAAAAGCTTACATTCTATAGAAGCTCCACGCCCAGGAAACGCTCGGCAACAAGAGCCGCGTGTCGCCTTGAGTGCCCCATCTCCCTCCCCGTCGTTTGGCGCTGCATCTGTATCTAGGAGCTTAATTCATGTACTAGAGCTGTTTCATAAGCACATTTAATTTTAGCAAATTCAACTCTTCCTGTGCCTTTTTAGTGAGTTGAAATATACAATTATATTTTGCATGTTCATTAATTACTGTACACATTGTATTTTCTCTTATATAAATTAAGCTACTGTACTAATTTTAATATGCTGCTATGAATGGACTAAGAAATTTTCCAAGGATAACTTTGCCCCCACTCTTTTTTTTTTTTTTTTTTAAGAGATCGAGTCTTGGTCTGTCACCCGGGCTGGAGTGCAGTAGTGCCATCATTTCTCACTGCAGCCTCAAACTCCTAGACTCAAGCGATCTTCCCACCTCAGCCTCAGGAGTAGCTGGGACCACTGGCCCGCACCAACACATCCTGTTAATTTTTCTATTTTTTGTAGAGGCGGGGTCTCACTATGTTGCCCAGGCTGGTCTTGACATTAAGCGAGCCTCCTGTCTTAGCGAACCTCCTGTCTTGGATTCCCTGAAGTGCTAGGATTACAGGTGTGAGCTACCACACCTGGCCGTTCCAATTATTTTAGAACTCCTGTGCCCACTTCCTCCTACAGCCCTTTGTACAGCCTCCTATTAACCTAACTGCGTGAAAGTGGCCTTGCCTTATCTGCTGCAGTCGCTAGCAGTAAAGATGGGTCGTGTTCGTTCCACGTCATACAGACAGGTCTAGGCAGAGAGATGCCTGCAGAGTCACAGCCTGGTGTGCCTGCTTGCTCTGCTTCTCTTCCCTCACTCCTGCCCAGCTCCCAAGTCCAGATCCACCCTTTTTTTCCTTTTTATGGCTTCAAAGGAAGAAAGCAAGGACAACTTGGGAAAAGATAAATGTTCATTCCTGTCTTTTCCTCACTGCACATCCAACCATCATCACCTCTGGAACAGCCAGGACCTGACCATTGTTACCACCTCTTCTGCCACCACCATCCTCTCTCCATCCCCAGCCACCTCAGCAACCATTGATCTGGCCTTGCTGCCCCTACTCTTGTCCCTTGTAATGGAGATCGGCTGCTGCCCACCCCACTTCCCCTCGTTTAGGGGCTTAACCCGCGACCACATAGTCCTGTGCCTGTAGGAAGCTGACCCACCCCCTAGCTCCAGGCAAAGGGGGTGATGCATCTCCCTTCTAAATAGTTGGTTCAAGAATGGGTGTGTGATGTCGTCCAAACAGAGACTTCCTGGAGGCTTCTGGGAAGGTTCTTTTTTTTTTTCCTCTGTTGCCCAGGCTGGAGTGCAATGGTGCCATCTTGGCTCACTGCACCCTCTGCCTCCTGGGTTCAAGCAACTCTCCTGCCTCAGCCTCCTGAGTAGCTGGGACTACAGGCGCGCGCCACCACACCTGGCTAATTTTTGTACTTTTAGTAGAAACAGGGTTTCACCATGTTGGCCAGGCTGGTCTCAAACTCCTGGTCTCAAGTGATCCACCCGCCTTGGCCTCCTAAAGTGCTGGGATTACAGGCAAGAGCCACCACGCCTCTCCTGAGAAGGTTCTTCCTCATTCTTCAAAAGTGCTCCCATAAGGAATCAGTCTATCCCCTTGGCCAGGAAGTGCAAAGCAGGTAGCCCCATGTGTATCAGACAGCCCCCCAGACCACCTAGACACTCCAGTACTCAGAATGAAGTGCGATCTGCGGTCAGCAGAGCTGAGAACAGAACCCAATCCTTGACAGCATCACAGAACTTGATCCAGGGCTGAATCAACCAGCTCTGGAGTCTGCATCACTTCTGAACTTCCCGTTTAAAAGGCCAGTAAATTTTCTAAATGACCAGGACAATTTTCTATCATGAGCAGCCAAAGACATCCAATTCGCACACCCCTAAACTATTATCCACTCAGCAGTCTGGGTGAGCTTTTCAAAGGGGATCAGGTCATGTCAGTCTCCCTTCTAGGGCCCTCCATGGCTTCCCACAGCAACCAGAATCAAATCCAGACATCCTACTAGTATTCAGCATTGTCGGACCCACCTTCCCCACCTCCAACCAAGCCCCCTACCACTCAAGCCAACCACAACGATTTCTCTCTTCTTCAGATACTCCAGACTAGTTCCTGCCTCAGGGCCTTTGCACCTGCTGATGTCTCTGCCTGCAATATTTCTCCCATATCTTTCCATGGTTGCCTCCTTGCCATTACTCAGGCCTCAGTTCAAATAATAACAGGGCTTTCTTGATCTCCTGTCCACAAAAGCCCCTCCCCTCTCCTCTAGGCATCTGCCCTCACCTCACTTTTTAAATTTTCTTTGTAGCACTTATCACACTTTCAAATGATCAGCTTTGGCCGGGCGCAGTGGCTCATGCCTGTAATCCCAGCACTTTGGGAGGTGGAGGCAGGTGGATCATTTGAGGTCAGGAGTTTGAGACCAGCCTGGCCAACATGATGAAACCCCATCTCTACTAAAAATACAAAAATTAGCTGCCGTGGTGGCACACACCTGTAATCCCAGCTACTCGGGAGGCTGTGGTAGGAGAATCGCTTGAACCTGGGAGGCAGAGGTTGCAGTGAGCAGAGATCATGCCACTGCACTCCTGCCTGGGCAACAGAATGACACTCCGTCTAAAAAAAAAAAAAAAAAAAAAAAAAAAAAAAAAAAAAAAAAAAAAAATTTGGCAAGGCGCAGTGGCTCACGCCTGTAATCCCAGCACTTTGGGAGGCCAAGGCAGGCAAATCACCTCAGGTCGGGAGTTCAAGACCAGCCTGACCAACATGGATAAACCCCACCTCTACTAAAAATACAAAATTAGCCAGGTGTGGTGGTGCATGCCTGTAATCCCAGCTACTGGGGAGGCTGAGGCAGGAGAATCACTTGAACCCTGGAAGTGGAGGTTGCAGTGAGCCGAGATCATGCCATTGCACTCCAGCCTGGGCAACAAGAGTGAAACTCCTCTCAGAAAAAAAAAAAAAAATGGTAGGCCAGACACGGTGGCTCATGTCTGTAATCCCAGCACTTTGGGAGGCCGAGGTGGGCAGATCCCGAGGTCAGGAGATCAAGATCATCCTGGCTAACATGGTGAAACCCCATCTCTACTAAAAACACAAAAAATTAGCCAGGTGTGGTGGCGGTCACCTGTAGTCCCAGCTACTCGGGAGGCTGAGGCAGGAGAATGGCATGAACCCGGGAGGCAGAGCTTGCAGTGAGCCGAGATGGTGCCACTGCACTCCAGCCTGGGTGACAGAGTGAGACTCTGTCTCAAAAAAAAAAAGTAAATATTATTTTATTACCTTATTACTTTATTACTTATTATTGGTTAATCCTTTCTTCATGTGCCAGGCCCCCCACTGGGAATGGGAGACAAGAGTTGACCAAGGCAAGCACCAGCCCTGTTCATAGATGTTGGAGTCAATAGAGGGCCACTAACATGGTTTGGATATTGTTCCCTCAAAATCTCATGTTGAAACGTGATCCCTAATGTTGGAAGTGGGGCCTAGTGGGAGGTGTTTGGGTCTTGAGGGCGGATCCCTCATGAATGGTTTGCTGCTCTTCTGCAGTAATGAGTTCACATGAAAGCTGGTTGTTTAAAAGAGCCTGGCACCTCCTCCTTCCTCTCTTGCTCCCTTGCTCTTACTTCCACTTGCCACATGTCGTGCAGCTCCCCATTTGCCTTCCACCATGATTGGAAGCTTCCTGAGGCCTCACCAGAAACCAAGCAGATGTTGGTGCCACATGCTTGTATGGCCCACAGAACTGTGAGCCAAATAAACCTCCTTTCTTTACAAATTACCCAGCCTTGGCTGGGCACAATAATTCACATCTGTAATCCCAAAACTTTGGGAGCCCAAAGCAGATGGATCTCCTGAGGTCAGGATTTCGAGACCAGCCTGGCCAATATGGTAAAACCCCATCTCTACTAAAGATACAAAAAATTAGACGGGCGAACCTCATGAGACATGAATAAACAGCCAGGGGAGTTCTTGATGAAAAAAGAGGCTGCTGGTTGTTAGTAAGAGAACAGCAACAGGGTGGATGCAAAACAGCTGCCATGCCCCATTTCTCAGCCCTCACCCTACCATGAGGCTGCAGGAATAGCTTTCCTGGAATGGCTGGCTGGTTGCAAGGTGGGCAAAATGACCCTTGTCCTCCAAAAATTGGGGGATTTTTGAGTCCTGAGGGATTAGCACAGACTCCTGTATTGGTTTCAGCCCTCTTGTGCTTCCTATGGCAGCATCCATCAGGAGATTTGAAAGTAAAGAACACCTTTTTGTAGCCAGAAATTTACAGGTATCATTTCCAGGTCACTGGTTGCCTGTAAAGATTATGAAACAAAAACATCAGTAACCACATGCAATAAGGACTACACACTTTGCAAACATAGTTTGGAAAAGTCTCTAAACAAACAGATGGCTGCAACCCTCAACAAGCAAAAATCAGCAATCCCTGAAGAGGAGGAGAATCTGATTTTCAGAGTTACTACAATAATACCCAAAATGCCAAGTGCTCAACAAAATATTACAAAGCATACAAAGAAAAAGGAAAGTATAGCCTATTCACAGGGGGGAAAAAAGAATTCGATAGAAGCCATCCCCAAGGAAGCCCTTACATTGGAAACATTAGTCAAAGACATTAAATCAACTGTCTTACACCCAATGAGCTAAAGGAAACCAAAATAATATATGAACAAATAGGGAAGGCCAATAAAGAGATAGTTTAATCCTATAAAAAGGAACAAAATAGAAATCCTGGAGCCGAAAAGTACAATAGCTTGAACTTAGAAATTCACTAGAGAGATCAAAAAGCTGATCTGAAGAATCAGGAAGAAGAAAGAACCAGTGAACTTGAAGATAAGGCAATTGAAATTGTCCAGTTGTAAAGAGAGAAAAATAAATAACGAAAAATAGGCTGGCCATGGTGGCACATGCCTGTAATCCCAGCACTTTGGGAGGCCGAGGAGGGTGGATCACTTGAATTCAGGAGTTTGAGATCAGCCTGGCCAACATGGTGAAACCCCATCTCTACTAAAATACAAAAATTAGCCAGGCATTGTGACGCGCACATGTAACCCTAGCTACTGGGGAGGCTGAGGCCAGAGAATCACTTGAATCAAGAAGGAGGAGGTTGCAGTGAGCCAAGATCATGCCACTGCACTCCAGCCTGGGCAATAGAGTGAGACTCTATCTCAAAAAAAAGAAAAGGAAAAATGAACAGAGCCTGATAGATCCATGTGATGCCATCAAGCATATATCAACATATGCATAGTAGAAGTTCCTGAAGGAGAAGAGGAACAGGAAGGGACAGAAAAAGAAATTTGAAGAAATAATGGCTGAAAACTTCCCAAATTTGATGAAGGATATGAACATACACGTCCAAGAAGCTTAACAAATTACAAGCGCGAGAAACTCAGAGATTCATACTGAAACCCACAGCCAGATTGTCAAAAATCAGAAACAAAAAGAGAATCTTGAAAGCAGCAAGAGAGGAACAACTTGTAAGGTACAAGGAGTCCTCAGTAACATTAATAGCTAAGCTTTCATCAGAAACCATAGAGGGGCTGGGTGCAGTGGCTCAGGCCTGTAATTCCAGCACTTTGGGAGGCCGAGGTGGGCAGATCGCCTAAGGTCAGGAGTTCAAGACCAGCCTGACCAATATGGCGAAACCCCATTCTACTAAAAATACAAAAATTAGCCAGATGCGGTGGTGGGCACCTGTAATCCTATCTACTTGGGAGGCTGAGGCTGGAGAATCGCTTGAACCTGGGAGGTGGAGGTTTCAGTGAGCCAAGATTGCACCACTGCACTCCAGCCTGGGCACAAGAGCAAAACTCTAAAAAAGCAAAACTCCATCTCAAAAAAAAATTTTTTTAAGTGCTGGGCACAGTGGCTCATGCCTATAATCCCAGCACTTTGGGAGGCCAAGGCAGGTGGATCATGAGGTCAGGCATTCTAGACCAGCCTGGTCAACATAGTGAAACCCTGTCTCTACTAAAAATACAAAAAACTAGCCAGGCGTGGTGGCGGGCACCTGTAATCCCAGCTACTTGGGAGACTGAGGCAGGAGAATTGCTTGAACCTGGAAGGCAGAGGTTGCAGTGAGCCAAGACGGCACCATTGCACTCCAGCCTGGATGACAGTGTGAGACTCCACCTCAAAAAAAAAAGAAAAGAGAAAAGAAAAGAAAAGAAAAGGAACCAGAGGCCCAGAGGCAGTGGAATAACACAGTTAAAGTCCTGGGAAAAGAAAAAAAAAAAAAAAAAGACTGTCAACCAAGAATTTCCTACCAGACAAACTATCCTTCAGGAATAAAGGAGAAATTAAGACATTTTCAGATAAATAAATGCAGAGAAAGCTCATTGCTAGTAGCCCTGCTCTACAAGAGCTGCTAAAATGAATCCATCAGGCTGAAATGAAAGGAAACTTGATAGTAATTCAAAGCCATGATGAGAAAAAAAAAGAACACTGATAAAAATAGTAACTACATACATCAGTAAATATAAAAGCCAGTATTATTGTAGGTTTGGTTCATAATACTTTGTTTTTCACCTATCATTTAAAGGGCAAATGCATGAAACAATAATTATAAATCTATGTTAATGGGCACAGAATGTATAAAGATATGATCTGGGACAATAATAATATAAAGAGGGAGGGAAAGAGATGTATAGGAGCAAAGTATTTGTATACTCTTAAAACTAAGTTAGTATTATTCAGATTAGGGTGTTATAAATTTAAGATGCTAATTGTGATCCCCAAGGTAACCGCTAAGAAAATAACTAAAAAATATACAGACAGGGAAAGAAAAAAGGAATCAAAATGATACACTAAAATCTATTAAATACCAAAAAAATGTAGTAGTGGAGGAATTGAGGAACAAAGTTAAAAAAATGTACAGAAAAGCAAATAGCTATTAAATAAATGGCAGAATTAAATCCTTTATTGGTAATTACTTTAAATGTAAATGGACTAAACTGTCTAATTAAAGGGCAGAGATTGATAGAATGGATTTCTAAAAATTATTAATTTATATGCTGTCTGCAAGAGACTTACTTTGGATCAAAAGATTCGAAAGGATGGAAAGTAAGAAAATAATATGGGCATGTTGGCTCATGCCTGTAATCCAAGCACTTATGCTACCAATTCCCTGGGAAGCCAAAGCAGGTGGATCACTTGAGCCCAGGATTCAAGACTATCCTGAACAACATAGTGAGACCTGGTCTCTAAAAATAAATAAATAAATAAATAAATAAATAAATAAAATAAAATAAAAATAAGCCAGGTTTGGTGGCACATGCCTGTAGTCACAGCGACTTGGGAGGCTAAGGCAGGAGGATTGCTTGAGCCCAAGAGGTCGAAGCTGCAGTGAGCCATGAGCTCACCACTGCACTACAGCCTGGGCTACAGAGCAAGACCTCATGTCATAACAGAGAAGAAGAGATCTGAACAGTAGCATGTGTGTACACATAAGAAAAACCACGTGGGATTGTAGTGAGAAGGCAGCATCTGCAAGCCAAGGGGTGAGGCCTGAGAAAATATCAACCCTGCTGACACCTTGATCTTGGACTTCCAGCCTCCAGAATTGTGAGAAAATAAATTTCCATTGTTTAAGCTACTCACTTCGTGATAAAGTGTTATCATGGCCCTAGCAAACTAACATATCAATAACCTAACTATGTGGCTTAGGTAACTAGAAAAAGAAGAGTAAACTAAAACCAAAACTAGCAGAAAGATGGAATAAGGCCGGGCATGGTGGCTGATGCCTGTAATCCTAGCAATTTGTGAGGCCAAGGCAGGTGGATCACCTAAGGTCAGAAGTTCAAGACCAGCCTGGCCAACATGGTGAAACCCCGTCTCTTCTAATAATACAAAAATTAGCCGGGCGTGGTGGCAGGCACCTGTAATCCCAGCTACTTGGGAGGCTGAGGCAGGAGAATCACTGAAACCTGGGAGGTAGAGGTTGCACTGAGCCAAGATGGCACCACTGCACTCCAGCCTGGGTGACAGAGCAAGACTTCATCTCAAAAAAAAAAAAAAAAAAAAAAAAAGGGAAGAAAAGAAAAAGAAAGAAGGAATAACAAAGATTAGAGTGGAGAAAAACAAAACAGAAAATAGAAAAATGATAGAGGAAATCAATGAAAATAAAAGTTGATTTTTTTTTTTTTTAAAGAGATCGAGTCTCACTCTGTTGCCCAGGCTGGAGTGCAGTAGCACAGTCTCGGCTCACTGCAACCTCCGCCTCCCAGGTTCTAGCAATGCTCCTGCCTCAGCCTCCTGAGTAGCTGGGATTACAGGTACACACCATCACGCCTGGCTAATTTTTTTGTATTTTAGTAGAGATAGGGTTTCACCGTGTTGCCCAAGCTGATCTTGAACTCCTGAGCTCAGGCAATCCACCCACCTCAGCCTCCAAAAGTGCTAGGATTACAGGAGTGAGCCACCACACCCAGTGAAAAGTTGATGTTTTTAAAGATCAACAAAATTGACTAAGAAAAAAAGAGAAAAGAGTCAAATTACTAAAATCAGAAATGAAAGTGAGACAGTACTGTTTTGCAGAAATAAATTGGATAATACTATAAACAATTGTACTCCAAAAAATCGGAAAACCTTAGATGAAATGTACAAATTTTTAGAAAAACACAAACTACCAAAACTAACTCAAGAAGAAATAGAAAATCTGATTGGATCTATAACAAGTAAGGATATTGAATCAGTAATCAAAAACTTTCCAACAAAAAAGCCCAGGAACAGATTGTTTCAAGATGAATTCTACTGAACATTTAAAGAAGTAACACAAATCCTTCTCAAACTCTTCTAAAGATTGAAGAGGAAAGAACACATTCTATGAGGCCAGCAAGACAAAGACACTGAGAGAAAAGAAAACTGCAGACCACTGCTCCTCATGAACATAAACACAAAAATTCTCAACAAAATACTAACGAATTTGGCAGCGTATTTGTAAGATTATATACCATGAACAAGTGGAATTTATTCCAGAGACACAATGGTGATTCACCATATAAAAATAAATCGATGTAGTCCGGGTGTGGTGGCTCACACCTGTAATCCCAGCACTTTGGGAGGCTGAGGCGGGTGGATCACCTGAGGTCAGGAGTTCGAGACCAGCCTGGCCAACATGGTGAAATTCTGTCTCTACTAAAAATACAAAAAATTAGCTGGATGTGGTGATGGGCACCTGCAATCCCAGCTACTCAGGAGGCTGAGGCAGGAGAATTGCTTGAACCCGGGAGGCAGAGGTTGCAGTGAACCGAGATCGTGCCACTGCACTCCAGCCTGGGCAACAAGAGGGAAACTCAGTCTAAAAAAAAAAAAAAAAAAAAAAAAAGGAATGAAGGGGGGAAAACCACATAATAATCTCAAATGGGCCTGGCACGGTGGCTCACGCCTGTAATCCCAGCACTTTGGGAGGCCGAGGCAGGTGAATCACCTGAGGTCAGGAGTTCAAGACAAGCCTGGCCATTATGGTGAAACCCCATCTCTACTAAAAATACAAAAATTAGCCGGGTGCGGTGGCAGACACCTATAATCCCAGTTACTTGGGAGGCTGAGGCAGGAGAGTCACTTGAGCCCGGGAGGCGGAGGTTGCAGTAAGCTGAGATCACACCACTGCACTCCAGCCTGGGTGACAGACCAAGACTGTGTCTCAAATAATAATAATCATCATCATCATCATCATAATCATCATCTCAAATGATGCCGAAAAAGCATTTGACAAAATCCAACATCAAGATAAAACACTTAGTAAAGTAGGAATAGAAACGAACCTCTTCAACGTTATAAGGACCATATAAGAAAAGCCCATAACTAACATAATAATGAAAGACTGAAGATTTTTTTCCTCTAAATTGGGAACAAGACAAGGATGCCCACTTTTACCACTACTATTTAGCGTAATACTAAGAGTTCTAGTCACAGCAACTAGGCAAGATAAAGAAATGAAAGGCAGCCAAGTTAGAAAAGAAGAAGTAATATTATCTCTCTTGGTAGATGATATAATCTTATATGTAGAAAATCCTAATGAATACCCACCCAACACACACACACACACACACAACTGTTAGAGCTAATAAATTCAGCAAAGCTGCAGGATACAAAATCAACACACAAGAATCAGTTTCTATATAGTAGGATATATATTTCTAAGTAGTAGGAAACAACAATCTGAAAAGAAAATTGAGAAAACAATTCCATGTACAGTAACATCAAGAATAAAATATTTAGTAAAAAAATTAACCAAGGAGGAGCAAGTTTGTACATTGAAAACTACAAAACACTGCTGAAAGAAATTAAACAGAAATATGCAGAAGAACATCTTGCCTTCATGGATTGGAAGACAATATTGTTAAGATGACAATTGTTATGGGCTGAATGTTAGTGTTCTTCCAAAATGCATATGTCAGTGCCCTAACCGCCAATGGGACTGTTTCTGAAGATAGGGCCTTTATGGAAGTAATTAATGTTAAATGAAGGTGGGGCCTTGGTTCAATAGGATTAGTGTCCCTATCCTGGCAGAGATACCAGAGAGCTTTCTCTTGCTCTGCATGCAAGGAAAGACCATCCAAGGACATAGTAAGAAGGTGGTCATGGACAAGCCAGGAAGAGAAACTTCATGAGAAACTGGCTTTTCCAACACCTTCATCATGGACCCTTAGTTTCCAGAGCTGTGAGGAATATAAATTTCTATTGTTTAAGCCACCTGTCATGGTATTTTGTTATAGCAGTTTAAGCAGACTAATACAACAATGTTCTCCAAAGCCATCTACAGATTCAGTGCAATTCCTATCCAATCCCAATGGCATTTATTTTGCAGAAGTAGGCAAACTGGTCCTAAAATTTGTATGGAATTTCAAGAGACCCCAAATAACCAAAATAACCGAAAAAGAAGAACAAAGTTGGAGGTCTCATACTTCCTGATTTCAAAACTTACTACAAAGCTACAGTAATCAAAATACTATGAAGCCAGGCAGATGGCTCATGCCTGTAATCCCAACACATTGGGAAGCAAAGGCAGGTAGATCACTTGAGGTCAGGAATTCGAGGCCAGCCTGGCCAACATGGTGAAACCCTGTCTGTACTAAAACTACAGAAAAAAAAAAAAAGACAGGCATGGTGGCAGCTAGTAGTATTCCTGTCTACTACTTGGGAGGCTGAGGCACGAGAATCACTTGAATGCAGGAGGCAGAGGTTGCAGTGAGCCGAGATCGCACCACTGCACTCCAGCCTGGGTGACAGAGCAAGACTTTGTCTCAAAAAACAAAAAAACAAAAAACATTGTGGTCTCAGATAGTCATATAGTCCAACAGGCTAGAATAAAGAGCCCAGAAAATAAACCCTCTAGCGTACTGATTTTTGACGAAAATTTCAAGACCATTCAATAAGAAAAGGACAGTCTCTTTAATAAATGGTGCCTTACGTAGGAAGAATATATATGGAAAAGGAAAAAAAAAAACACAAATGGTGCCAAGGAAGCTGGATATCCACATGCAAAAGAATGAAGTTGGACCCTTGCCTTACACTATGAATAAAAATTAACTCAAGATTGATCAAAGACCTGAACGTAAGACCTAAAGTCAAACTCAGAAGAAACCATAGGGGCAATCATGATCTTAGATTTGGCAATGGTTTCTCAAATAGGCCACCAAAAGCACGGGTAGCAAAAGAAAAAAACTGTAAATTGGATGTCATCAAAATTAAAAACTTTTATGCATCAAAGGACACTATCAACTGGGCTCATTGGTTCATGCGTGTAATCCCAGCACTTTGGGAGGATGAGGTGGGCAGATCACTTAAGGTCAGGAGTTCAAGACCAGCCTGGCCAACATGGTGAAACCCCATCTCTACTAAAAATACAAAAAATTAGCCTGGTGTTGGGTGGCACCTGTAGTACCAGCTACTTGGGAGGCTGAGGCAGGATAGTCACTTGAACCCTGGAGGCAGAGGTTGCAGTGAGCTGAGATCACACCACTGCACTCCACCCTGGGAGACAGAGCAAAACTCCGTCTCAAAAAAAAAAAAGAGACACTGTCAAGAGAGTGAAAAGATAACACACAGAACGAGAAGAAACACTTGCAAATCTTGTATCTTATATATAAGGGTTTAATATCAAGCATATATATATTGCACTGTTTTTTTGTTGTCGTTGAGTTGTAGGAGTTTCATGGAAAACCCCAAAATGAGCAAAGAACTTGCATAGCTATTTCTCCAAAGAAGATATACAAATGGTCAATAGGCACATGAAAAGATGCTCAATATCACTAATTACTAGTGAAATGCAAATCTGAATCACAATGACAGACCATCTCACAGCTGCTAGGATAGCTATTATTTTTTATTTTTTTATTTTATTTCTTTAATTTTTTGAGATGGAGTCTCACTCTGTGGCCCAGGATGGAGTGCAGTGGCACTATCTCAGCTCACTGCAACCTCCACCTCCTGGGTTCAAGCCATTCTCCTGCCTCAGCCTCCCAAGTAGCTGGGATTACAGGCACCTGCCACCACACCCCGCTAATTTTTGTATTTTTAGTAGAGATGGGGTTTCACCATGTTGGCCAGGCTGGTCTCCAACTCCTGACCTCAAGTAATCTCCCACCTCAATCTCCCAAAGTGCTGGGATTACAGGCATGAGTCACCGCACCCAGCCTTAAATTTTTTTTTAATTAATGGAAAATAAATGTTGGCAAGGATGTAGAGAAATTGAAACTCTGTTTCATTCCTGGTGGGAAGATAAAATGGTACAGCCATTCTGGAAGACAGTTTGGCAGTTTCTTACAAAGTCAAACATAGACTTATACAACCCAGCAATCACAATCCCAGGCATTACCCAACTGAGTTGAAAATTTGTGTCAATACAAAAACCTCTATGCAAATATTCATAGCAGCAAAGCAAGAACACGGTTTCAATATACATGTGTTTAGTGACCATGATAATGTGCAAACCAAGAATTGCCTGTTTTGAATGTGTTACTTCCTGTCTTGGAGCCTCACTTTCTCTAAATAAGAGGAAGAGCCTGAAGATTCCTGAGAGGTTTCCTACTTTGCTGGTGAAGGAACTTGGGAGTCTGCAAATGTCCCTAAATGAGTTCTGGATGTCACCTTGACCTGGCTTCACACTTAGAGTTGCCAGGTTTAGCAAATACAAATATAGGTCATTCAATTAAATTTGAATTTCAGATAAACAACAAGTAATCTTTTAGTATAAGTATGTCCATGTAATATTTGGAGCACCCTTCTACCGAAAAGAAAATTCATGGTTTATCTGAAATTCAAATTTAATACAGCCTCTTGTATTTTATCTGGCAATCCTATTCCCACTACTGCCCTTGAGAGCCTCCCCGCTTCCCCTCCACATCCATCCTCCTATGTTGCTTTGAAAATAAACAAGCATCAGGGACTGACACACTGATTTCAAAGTCCCTGCCACTTAAATGGATCCCTTTCATCTACCAGGAACTGAAGATGGAAACAAGTGGGCGGGGACAAAAGAGAGCTGAGTGAAGGGAGGTGGTGGAAAGGAAAGGGGCGTTTCGTGACATCGGCCCAGACTGCTGTCTCCACTGAGGCTCAGGGGCCTCAGGGTTGGCCTCCTGCACTCCTTCTCAACCTTGGACGCATGTTGGGAGCTCCGAAAAATAATGCTTGGGCGTGACCTGGGCGGTGGGAAGTTTTTAAGCTTCTCTAGTGATTCCTCGAAACAGCCTAGGCTGCTGTTTTCTTGCTGCTAGCAAACCAGCCAAACTCAGTGGCAAAAATCACCGCTCCCAGCCAGGCAGCCGGGCAGCTCTCATTCAGAGGCTCATGCAGCTGAGGTCATCTTGAAAACTTCTGCTTGCACATATCTGGACTTGAGATTAACTGTCACCTGGGATCTCAGTAGGGCAGTCAACCAGATCACCTGTATGTGGCCTTGGCTTATAGCCTGGGCTTCTTTGCAGCACGCCTGTTGAGTTCCAAGGGAGCCAGACAGAAGTGGCATGGCCTTTTCTAATCTAGCCTGGAGTGTCGTGTAGTATCCCTTCAGCCACATTCTACTCATCAGAAGCAAGTCACTAAGGCCAGCTCACATTCAAGAGGGAAGGAATTAGGCCGGGCACCGTAGGTCACGCCTAATCCCAGCATTTTGGGAGGCCGAGGTGGGCAGATCACTTGAGGTCAGGAGTTTGAGACCAGCCTGACCAACATAACAAAACCCCATCTCTACTAAAAATACAAAAATTAGCTGGGCATGATGGCAGGCGTCTGTAATCCCAGCTACTGGGGAGGCTGAGGCATGAGAATTGGTTGAACCCAGGAGGTGGAGGTTGCAGTGAGCTGAGATCACGCCATTGCACTCCAGCACTCTAGCCTGGGCGACAGAGTGAGACTCTGTCTCAAAAAAAAAAAAAAGCCGGGTGCAGTGGCTCATGCTTGTAATCCCAGTACTTTGGGAGGCCGAGACAGGTGGATCACCTGAGGTCAGGAGTTCGAAACCAGCCTGGCCAATATGGTGAAACCCCGTGTCTACTAAAATAAAAGATTAGCTGGGTGTGGTGGCATGTGCCTGTAATCCCAGCTACTCAGGAGGCTGAGGGAGAAGAATCACTTGAACCTGGGAGGCGGAGGTTGCAGTGAGCCGAGATTGCACCACTGCACTCCAGCCTGAGCAAGACAGCAAGACTCCATTTCAGAAAAAAAAAAAAAAAAAGAGGGATGAAATTAGACTTCATCTCTTGATGGGACAAATGCCAAGGAATTTGTGATCCTATGTGAAGACCACCACAGCTACCACTGGAATAAAGTCTCCAGAATCCATTCTCCTGTCTACACTCCCCCAGCCCAAGCCACCATCACTGCTCACCTGGGAAGTCCAGTAGCCTCTGCAGGGTCTCCCTGCCTCCCATCTCCCACCCCAGGCTGTCCTCCACACTGCAGCTGGAGTCTCGAGCCCAGAGAGTGGAGTCCACGGCCCCCACAAGCTGGTCTTTGTGTCTCCAATTCATTCGCATCCTCAAGCTCCCAGGCAGAGCCAGACTCAGTACAAGCAGGTGCCCTCCCGAGCCATGCATGAGCCTAGCTCCTGCCAGACAGGCACGTCATCCCTTGGTAGGGAGCCACAAAACTTCCCAACCCCCATCCCTCGCTCCTCCTTCAGGACCTGACCCAGACCCCTCTCCAGGGAAGCCTTCTCTGAGCATCCCCAAGGTGGGTCAAGCTCAACACCCTGGCCTTTCCTTTGCAATGTATAGGTCGTTTCACACATTTTCTTTTAACCTTGTACTGCAGTTTAACACATATGCAGAAAAGTGCACAAATCCTTAGTGAATTTTCACAAAGTGAGCAAGCCTGTATATCCAGCTCTCAGGTCAAGAAACAGAACATTTCTAAGGCTGGGTGAGGTGGCTCATGCCTGCAATCCCAGCACTTTGGAAGACTGATGCGGAAAGATCACTTGAGGGAAGGAGTTCAAGTCTAGTCTGGGCAACATAGTGAGACCTCTTCTCTATAAAAAATTTTTTAAAATTAGCCAGGCATGTTGGCACATTCCTGTAGTCCTGGCTACTCAGGAGGCTGGGGCAGGAATATCACTTGAGCCCAGGAGGTTGAGGCTGCAAAAAGCTATAATTGTACCACTGCACTCCAGCCTGGGCAACAGAATAAGATTCTGTTGAAGGAAAGAAGGAAGGAAGGAAGGAAGGAAGGAAGGAAGGAAGGAAGGAAGGAAGGAAGGAAGGAAGGAAGGAGAGAGGAAGAAAGAGAGAACATTTTTATTCGGGTAATGGGTACACCAAAATATCAGAAATCACTGCTAAAGAACTTATTCGTGTAACCAACACCACCTGTTCCTTAAAAACCTATTGAAATAAAAACAAAAAGAAAGAAAGAGAGAAAGAGGAAGGAAGGAAGGAAGGAAGGAAAGAAAGAAGGAAGATTGATTCCTAGAACCCCAGGAGCCCTCCAAGGTCCTTTTGTTCACCATCCACCATCCCTTCCTCCCGCCAGCCCTGGTAACCACTATTCCAACTTCCAATCCTTTAGACTAGTGCCATCTGTTTTTAAACTTCATACCAATGGACTCATACGGTGTGTGCTCTGGGGTCTGGTTTCTGTGTCCAGTTTCATGTTAGTTCTTGTAGCATTTTAATCAGAGCCGGTTACATAATTTGTAGTGCCCAGTGCAAAATGAAAGTGTGGACCATCCCCTCCAACCCCACCCCCAACACCATTCAAAAGTTATTAAGAATTTCAAGATGGCAGCTGCAGAGCCTAAGTCAGTCACGGGATTCTTCTGAGTGCAGAGCCCTGTGTAAGTCACACACGCCCACGAAGCCATCCTGTTTCTAGTTGCCTGTTTGCTCGAGTGTCTCTTCCTTGAGGGCAAGAGCTGTGCTGGGGGAAAGTCACCATCTCTGTGGAGTTTCTTCAGCCTTCATTCATTAAAACCTCACAGAGGCCCTGAGGCCAAGAAGGAGGGTGATCATTATAAGCATCACACCTGTTTAATTGATGCAATGTCTAGACTGAAAATGCCGCGGGACTCAGCCAAGGTCCCCCAGTGAGTGAGTGCAGGGGCGGACCTCACACACAAGCCCTCTGGCTCTAGGCAGCCTCCCCCTGCCTCCAGCTCTGCCCTAGAATCTACTGCATGCCAAGTACCGGACCCAGGACAAAGGGAAAAAAGAGTTCCTGCCCAAAAGGAACTCTCAATTCAACTGGAAAACAAAAACAGGACTTACACACATGAAGACATTATTAACCAAAACATTTTGTCCTTCATGTGCGGGCCTTGTAGCTGCAAGAATTGGAGGCTGTCTCTGCCTAACCAAGCAAGAAGGATCAACAAGAGAGGGTGCAGCCAGGTGTGGTGGCTCACGCCTGTAATCCCAGCACTTTGGGAGGCCAAGGCAGGGGGATCACCTAAGGTCAGTAGTTCGAGACCAGCCTGGCCAACATGGTGAAACCCCGTCTCTACCAAAAATACAAAAATTAGCCGGGCGTGGTGGTGCATGCCTGTGATCCCAGCTACCTGGGAGGCTGAGGCAGGAGAACCACTTGAATCCAGGAGGCGGAGGTTGCAGTGAACCGAGATCACACTGTTGCACTCCAGCTTGGGCAACAAAGGGAGACTTCATCTAAAAAAAATTAAAAATTAAACAAAATAATAAGAGGGGGTTCAGAGAGCCTGGACAGGAAGCTGAGGGCAGGCAGAGCTCCTGGGAGCCCTAGGGAGCAGTGGAGCCCCACCCCGGCTCTCACAGGGGCACAGTCTGGTCAGTGTGCTGCTGTTGCATCTGTGCAACACACACTCCAGCCATCCCATCAGTCCCGGTATCACTTGCTCACAGGACAGCCTCTGATTGGCTGAGCTCTGGCCTGGGGCTCAACCCCTGGCTCTCCTAGAGCTGGGAGACAGACGGAGGGCCTGGCCCCTCTGTTCTCACAGTGGGAGGGAGGGAATTCCTCAGAAAGAAATCAAGGGGTCATGAGGACCAGGGATGAAAGCGAGGTGGCTAAAAAATGACAGAAACCCCCTTTAATGCACGTGTTTGTTTAGATCGCCCGTACACCGAGCAACAGTGGGGGACTCCTGTCCTTGAAACTGACTTTGCCTGTGCTTGTGGAGGAGGCTGGTAAAACCATTGTAAAAGGTGAGTCTGCAAGCACCCAGGTGTTTGTGAAAGTGTGGTGTGATGGTTGCTTTTAGCTGTCAGCTTGACTGGGTTAAGGGATACCCAGATAGCAGGTGCAACATTATTTCTGGGTGCATCTGGGAGGGTGTTTTCAAAGAGATTGGTACTCGAATCAGTAGACCGAGTAAAAAACATCTGCCCTCACCAATGTAGGTGGGCAACATTCAATCCACTGAAGGCCCAAATAGAACAAAAAGACAGAGGAAAAGCAAATTCACTCTCTTCTGGACCTGGGACATCCGCCTTCTCCTGCCCTGGGACGTTGAAGCTCCTGGTTCTCAGAACTTCAGGCTCAAACAGAATGATACCATCAGCTTCCGTGGCTCTTCAACCTGCAGATGACATACTGTGGGACTTCTTAGGCTCCTAATCACTCAGGCCAATCTCCATTATAAATCCCCTCTTCCAGGTCTATAGCTATGTCTACAGCGCCATCTGTATCTTGTTCATTCTGTTTCTCTGACTAATCCATGTGGTTAAAGTAAAATCCTCAAACCTCACACTAACAGCAGACAAGCTATAACACTGTCAAGCTTCAACTCACCAATGCATATGCCAGAGCCCTCTTAGAAACGTGGCTTCCTTGAAGGGAAGACCATGTTGTCATCAGGGCAGTGACCTCCAAGGAGCCTGGAAAACAGTGAGAAGATCCACTGGGAATAATGTGGGAAGAATTCCCATCTGTGACATAGGAGAGAGGCCGAGAATCTGGTGGACATGAAGATTCCAGTTCTATCTTGTGGGCAGGGACACATCCCCAGGCCTCACCCAGCACCCTGGGGCTGGAATACACCTCTAACTTGTATTCTACCTCCAGTCCCAGCTAGGCAGGACTATGTTCTGGGAAGTAGATTGTGGGAGCCATGTCGTTTGTGGGTGACAGCTGCCTATTGCTCCCTGGACTGAGCAAAAGAGGTTCCATTTGCCCTCACTACCTCCTCTTCCCAGTGCTAGGCAGGGCAATATCAGTGGCAACGCCATGGGGCATGGTTATGAAAGTGGGAAAATGCTTGATCCCACTTGTGCAAGCATTTGCTACTCTGTGTGTGAGTACAGCAGTCACTGAACAGGGGTGGGGGCCAGGGGCTGCTGCTTTGTGTCCATGTATCGGTTAGCTATTGCTGTGCAACAAATACGCAGCAATAGCTAACCGATACATGGACACTCCAAAACTCAATGGCTGAAAAAAACAATAATGTCTTATTTTTCATGAGTTTGTGGGAGGGCTGGAGTGCTGCTGGAGGTTGGAGGCTTGGCTGAGGCAACTCTGCTCCACATATTTTACCCTCATCCTAGGACCTGCTGATTTCGTCCTTATCTTAGAGATGGCAGAAATGCACAAGATGGCATAGAGACACTCAGGGCCTCTGGAACTGGTGCACTGTCACTTCAGCCTGGTTCTGTTGGTCAACACAGGTCTCATGGCCAGCCCAGAGTCACATTGACAGGGCACTGCAAAGTGATGTGGCAAAGGGTGTAGATACAGAAAGAGGTGATGAAGCGAGGCCAGTACCCAAGGGTGAATGGAGCTGGGGGGCAGAAACTAGGAAGCCAGCTTGATCCATGCCAGGTTGCAAGGGCAAGTTCAGGCCATGCACAGAGGAGTTGGGAGAAGAGTCAAGCCTGGGGGAAATCCCAGGGAAGGCACAGAGACTAAGGAGGCAGAAGGCCATGGTGCTGGTGGCTGAAAGTGGCCTGGAGCAAGCTGGCAGTAAGCATGAGTCTCATCAACTTCGCCTTGTGCCCAGAAAGGGCTTGTGCCAGAGTGCCCAGGCCCATAAAACACCACTTCAGGGCAGACCTGTTCCAAAGATCCAGAGCAATTTTAGATGTATCTGTGTTTCTGTTGTTGTTGATTTTTTTCATTTTTGTTGTTGAGACGAGGTCTCACTATGTTGCCCAGGCTGGCCCTGAACTTCCGGGCTCAAGCACTCCTCCCTCCTGCGCGTCAGCTGGGACTACAAGCACGTGCCACAGCTTGTATCTGTTTTTATTAAAACCATATTTCCTGAATTTTAGCCATTCGCATTCAAATTTTATTGATTTTTTTTGCCATATCCGCTTGCCACCTACACTAATATTTACTTAATATTTTTATTTAAATCAACTCATATTTTTTGTTGTCGTTATTTAGTTTTTATTTCATAATCATAAACTTGACTCTACAATCCAGCTAGGCATGGAAGGGAATAAGGAAAACTTGGAGCTCAAAGGGAACTGCAGTGAGAGCACAAAGATTATAGGATACTGTGAGCAAATGGGGTGGAGGAGTGCTCTCCGGAGCTAGAGAAGGAATGGTCTTGAGGTTAAGATAAAACACAAGTCGACTGGGCACAGTGGCACATGCCTGTAATCCCAGCACTTTGGGAAGCCAAGGTGGGCGGATAACCTGAGGTCAGGAGTTCAAGACCAGCCTGGCCAACACGGTGAAACCCCGTCTCTACTAAAAATACAAAAATTAGCCAGGCATGGTGGTGCTCACCTGTAATCCCAGCTACTCAGGAGGCTGAGGCAGGAGAATCACTTGAACCTGGGAGGCGGAGGTTGCAGTGAGCTGAGATTGTGACATTGCACTCCAGCCTGGATGGCAAGAGTGAAACTGTCTCAAAAACAAAACAAAACGAACACAAGTCAAGCTTATTAGAGTTGTCAACAGTCAGCAATGGTGATCTTCTTGCTGGTCTTGCCATTCCTGGACCCAAAACCCTCCATGGCCTCCACAATATTCATGCCTTCTTTCACCTTGCCAAAGAACACATGCTCACCATCCAACCACTCACTCTTGGCACTGCAGATGAAAAACTGGGAACCGTTTGTGTTGGGTCCAGCATTTTCCTTGGACAAGATGCCAGAACCTGTCTGCTTCAGGATGAAGTTCTCATCATCAAATTTCTCCCCATAGATGTACTTGCCACCACTGCCATTATGGTGTGTGAAGTCACCACCGTGATACATAAACCCTGGAATAATTCTGTGAAAGCAGGAACCCTTATAACCAAATCCTTTCTCTCCAATGCTCAGAGCACAAACATTTTCTGCTGTCTTTGGAAACTTGTCTGCAAACAGCTGGATGGAGATGCGGCCCAAGGGCTCATTGAAGAACTTGGTGGGGTTGACCATAGCTGACAGTATGGGGCCCCTGGAGGCAGTGGCGATGTGTGCAAAACTCAACTTATATTTTTAATGTAAAGATTTAACTTAATAATATTCATGAAATCATTGACTTCTGTGCTTGTTTTATATATATATATATATACACACACACACACATACACACATACATATATATGTAGATTTTTTTTCTGAGGCAGAGTCTCACTCTGTCACCCAGGCTGGGGTGCAGTGGCACAATCTTGGCTCACTGCAACCTCCACCTCCCGGGTTCAAGCAATTCTTATGCCTCAGCATCCTGAGTAGCTGGGGTTACAGGCATGCGCCACCACACCTGGCTAATTTTTGTATTTTTAGTAGAGTCAGGATTTCACCATGTTGACCAGGCTGGTCTCCAACTCCTGACCTCAAGTGACCCACCTGCCTTGGCCTCCCAAAGTGCTGGGATTACAAGTGTGAGCCACTGCACCCAGCTCCAACTCATATATATATACATACATATATATATATATATATATATATATATATATATATATATATATATAATGGCGCAATCTTGGCTCACTGCAACCTCTGCCTCCCAGGTTCAAGTGATTCTCCTGCCTCAGCCTCCTGAGTAGCTGGGATTACAGGCACCTGCCATCACGCCTGGCTAATTTTTGTATTTTTGTAGAGACAGGGTATCACCATGTTGGCCAGGCTGGTCTTGAACTCCTGACCTCAGGTGATCCATCTGCCTCAGCCTCCCAAAGTGATGGGATTACAGGTGTGAGCCACCGCGCCTGGCCCCAACTCATATTTTTAATGTAAAGATTTGATTTAATAATATTCATGAAATCATTGACTTCTGTACTAGCTGTATCTTTACTAATGTCACAGTAAAACAAAATATAACCTCCAGGACAAAATAATTTTATATATATATATATATATTTTTTTTTTTTTTTTTTTTTTTAAGATGGAGTCTCACTCTGTCGCCCAGGCTAGAGTGCAATGGTGCGATCTTGGCTCGCTGCAACCTCCACCCCCCAGGTTCAAGTGATTCTCCTGCCTCAATCTCCCGAGCAGCTGGGATTACAGGCGCCCACCACCACGCCTGGCTAATTTTTGCATTTTTAGTGGAGACAGGGTTTCACCATGTTGCCCAGGCTGGTCTGGAACTCCTGACCTCAGGTGATCTGCCCGCCTTGGCCTCCCAAAGTTCTAGGATTACACGTATGAGCCATCACGCCCGGCCAATTATTCATATAGTTAAAGAAAGAAAACAAGTCATAGTAGGATATTTAGAGTGTGAATCCATTTATACAGAAATCGAAAAGATCCACCACTATATATTTGAGGTAAAGTTTAAAAGGGTCAGCCAGGTGAGATCTGGAGTTTGAGACCAACCTGGCCAACATGATGAAACCCTGTCTGCACTAAAAATACAAAAATTAGCTGGGTGTGGTGGTGGATACCTGCAATTCCAGCTACTCAGGAGGCTGAGGCAGGAGAACCGCCTGAACCTAGGTTGCAGTGAGCAGAGATCGCTTCACTGCACTCCAGCCTGGGCACAGAGTGAGACTCTCTCTCAACAAAAAGGAAAAAAAGAAAAGTTGACTCCCAGGGAGACATGCATCCAGCTCAAATCTGTCTCCCTCCTGGCTTTAAGGCAGTCATTTTATTAGTCAAGGTTTGGGGTTGGATTAGCAGGTGATTGGTGGAAGGAAGAGGGAGATGGGCAGAATCCTTGAGGATTCATGATTATCTTCTCATGCTAACTTATGGTTCGCGTGTGCAAATTCAGAGGGAGTTATCTGAAACGTGATGGAAATTCAGGCTGTGATGTCAGCAAGCTGGTTCTGCACAGACTCTAGTTGGCCACATTCGTTCCAACTGATTTCAGCCAGTTTTATTATCTTACAAATGAAAGGAGTTTCAGCATTTCAGCAAGTTGTTTCTTTCCTTATCTGCTATCCTGCAAACTCAAGAATTTCTGTTACTTACTGGTTTTGTTGTTGTTGTTGTTGTTGTTGTTAGACAGGGTCTCCCTCTGTCACCCTGGTTGGAGTGCAGTGGTGCGCAATCGTGACTAACTGCAGCCTTGAACTCCTGGGCTCAAGCAATCCTTTTGCCCCAACCTCCTGAGTAACTGGGATGACAGGCATGCGCTACCATGCCCAGCTAATTTTTATTTTATGTAGAGACGGGTTCTCGCTGTGTTGTCCAGGCTGGTCTTAAACTCCTGGGCTCAAGCAGTCCTCCTGCCTCAGCCTCCCAAAGTGCTGGGATTACAGACATGAGCCACTGTGCCCAGAGTTACTGATTTCTTTAACTCTTTGAGGCACAATTTCAGAAGGAAAGAAGGATGAAAATATTATGGTTGCAATAGCAGTTACTAAGCAAAAAACAAAACAAAACTAGGACGAAGACTGCCTGCCTGTCTAACATACCAAAATCCATTTCTCCTGGTTTGCTTTGCAAGGCTTAGTCTTCAGCGGCAAGACCTACCTGTGCAGACACTCATCTGGACCCTTCTGTAGCTAGTGTAGACAGCAAGTGCAGAGTGGCTCTCGAGGAACGGCTGTTTGTCCTGCACAGAGGCCTCCTGTGTGGGGCAGGGAGGACAGCAGGAACCGGACACAAACAAAACTACCCTGAAACAGCAGGAACAGGCAATTGCAGGCACAGCATTGAGGCATCGGTCTTACTTTGGGAGGCTGAGGCAGGTGGATCACTTGAGGTCAGAAGTTGGAGACCAACCTGGACAACATGGCGAAATCCCATCTCTACTAAAAATACAAAAATTAATCAACACAAATTTGGGAGTTCCCGCAACACCTCTCAGTGTCATCGGTGGAGGGTGTCCAGGTTCTTGGTGCCTTGAACAAGGAATTGGACAAAACACACAAAGCAAGGAAGGAATGAAGGGATTTATTGAAAATGAAAGTACACTCCACAGTGCAGGAGCAGGCTCGAGCATAGGGGCTCAAGGGCCCGGATACAGAATCTTCTTGGGTCCAAATACTCCCTGCAGGTTTCCCATTGGCCACTTGGTGGTCAACTCGTGTAAACCAAGTGGTGGCCCGAAATCTGTCTGATTGGTTGTGGAAAGCAACCAATGGGAAGTTGAGGCAATCCGGTCAGGAGTCAATCTGGGTTTGGCTTTTGTTATTGCCATGGTTTCCGTCAGTGTAACACTAGGTTCAAATTCCTCTAGAATTACCTTGTGCTTCAGATGGGGGTTGAGTTGCTTCAGTGTCTTTCTTTCTCCCTCCCTCCCTCCATCCCTTCTTTCCTTCCTCCTGTTATATGTAAAGTTTCAGTGCCGCAAAACCAATTGCACTCAAATATAAAATTTTCTTTTAATTCTCAGCAAGGCAAGGTACTTCCATAGAAGGGTGCACCCTTACAGATAGAGCAATGGCGAGCGCACACTTGGACAAGGGAGGGGAAGGGGTTCTTATCCGTGACCCACATGGCCCCTGCTGCTGTGTTGTTCCCCTATTGGTAGAGTTAGACCGCACAGGCTAAACTAATTCTGATTGGCTAATAACGGGGTGAGTGCTTTGGCGGGAAAAATGGTTATGACAGAGCAGGTAATCAGAATGAGTCAGGGTGGAGCAGGTGATTGAAATGAGTCAGGGTGGAGCAGGTAGTCGAAAAAGGTTGCTTTATAAGGAAGTTAAGTTTAAAAGTAGAAGGTAAAGAATTGAACATACCGACATATTGATTCTTTGAAAATAAATTTAGAACTCATATCTAACACTTCCTTCCTTCCTTCCTTCTTTTTTTCTTTCTTCCTTCTTTCTTTGAGACAACATCTTGCTCTGTCACCCAGGCTGGAGTGCAGTGGTTGCAATCATAACTCACTGCAGCCTTCAACTCCTGGGTTCAAGCAATTGATCCTCCCACTTTAGCCTCTCAAGTAGCTGAGACTACAGCTGTGCATCACCACACCTGGCTAATTTTTAAATTTTTTTTGTCAGGACTGGGCCTTGCCATGTTGCCCAGGCTGATCTTGAACTCCTGGCCTCAAGCAATCTCCCTGCCTCAGCCTCCCAAAACCCTGGAATTACCTCCCAAGGGTCGTTCTTAATATTTCTTCCTCACCCTCAGTTTCTGGTCTTCTCTGTGCACTCACGCCTCGAGGGGCTGTCCCCACACTCTTGCCCCTCCTAATGGGAAAACTGCAGTTACTTGTTACTTCATGCTTCCTGTGTCCTTGGGTCTCAGAGGTAGAACTTTCTCAGTAATCCCTCCCCACTTCCCTATGGCAGCTTATAGTTTTTGTTTTCTAGGGGAGTAGAGATGAAGGGTCTGGGCCAGGTGCAGTGGCTTACGCCTGTAATCCCAGCCATTTGGGAGGCCAAGGCAGGCAGATCACCTGAGGTCAGGAGTTTGAGACCAGCTGGGCAACACGGTGACACCCTGTCTCTACTAAACATACAAAAATTAGCCAGGTGTGGTGGCGTGTGCCTGTAATCCCAGCCACTCAGGAGGCTGAAGCAGGAGAATCACTCGAACCTGGGAGGCGGACATTGCAGTGAGCCAGGATTGCACCACTGCATTCCACTCTGGGTGCCAAAGCAAGACTCCAACTCAAAAAATAAATGGAGGTAGGCTCATCATCACTGGCCATCAGAGAAATGCAAATCAAAACCACAATGAGATACCATCTCACACCAGTTAGAATGGCAATCATTAAAAAGTCAGGAAACAACAGGTGCTGGAGAGGATGTAGAGAAATAGGAACACTTTTACACTGTTGGTGGGACTGTAAACTAGTTCAACCATTGTGGAAGACAGTGTGGTGATTCCTCAACGATCTAGAACTAGAAATACCATTTGACCCAGCCATCCCATTACTGGGTATATACCCAAAGGATTATAAATCATGCTGCTGTAAAGACACATGCACACGTATGTTTATTGTGGCACTATTCACAATAGCAGAGACTTGGAATCAACCCAAATGTCCATCAATGATAGACTAGATTAAGAAAATGTGGCACATATACACCATGGAATACTATGCAGCCATAAAAAAGGATGAGTTCATGTCCTTTATAGGGACATGGATTAAGCTGGAAACCATCATTCTGAGCAAACTGTTGCAAGGACAGAAAACCAGATACCACATGCTCTCGCTCATAGGTGGGTATTGAACAATGGGAACACTTGGACACAGGGTGGGGAACATCACACACTGGGGCCTGTCATGGGGTCGGGGATGGGGGGAGGGATAGCATTAGGAGATATACCTAATGTAAATGATGAGTTAATGGGTGCAGCACACCAACATGGCACATGTATACATATGTAACAAACCTGCACGTTGGCACATGTACCCTAGAACTTAAAGTATAATAATAATTTTTTTAAAAAAAGAAAGAAATGAAGAGTCTGGATGGTGTTTATGCCTTTCCCACAAATGTGGCCAATCCTATCGGGAAATATGAATAAAATTCTAAGTGCCCCCCCACCCCCGCCCAACTGGCTGAATGGACCACCTCCTGGCCAAGGGAATGCAGAGTCACCTTGAAAACAGAATGCTTGGCCATGATGGGATGGGGGGTCTGATGCACCTCATTGTTAACGCTCCCTTCATCACTAACTACAATTAGATTTTCTTCCCTAAGGGCTAAACAGAAACCAGCCCTTTCAAAAGACTCCACACTGATATCACCTATAACCACCTGAGGCTGCTCCTTCTTTTTTACCTGATAAGAGACCTCCATGGTCTGGTCAGTCCATGGAGAATGCTCAGTAAAGGTTTCTGCATCTTCATGTCACCTTTTGATATCAGAAGGCTGAAAACTCCACCCTTGAATCAGGCTGATACTGCCATGTTTTTGTACATGGGACCCATGAAGGGACATGAAGCTCACTTGCACATGTGTTTCTCCTTTCATAAATATTCATGACTCCTATATCTTATTAAATATGTATGTTCAGCCATCCCGCTCAGCATAAATTCCTATTCCCTTTGCCCCTCCCTTGAAGTGACTGTTTCTGGCTTGTGACCAGAGGCTATGCTTCCCAGCCTGTCAGAATGGCCACTCTGCAGGCTGCAACCCTTTATGAGAAATAAAGCTCTCCTTTCCAAATGAGCCTCGTTGTCTTCAGTTGTCACTATCCTCTAGCCCTGTACCAACGAGGGAGGTGGTCTCTGGTGTCCTGCTCTGCTCCTGGTCTTTCTCATAAACTGGAGGTCTATGAAAACTCTCCTTGAGTCTGCAGTGCCCAGGACTTTATATGCCTACTCTAGTTTGCACTCAGGCTCCAGCAAATTTGCTAAAAATGTTAGCTAAATAATGTTTTCTCTCGTGCATGGCACCAGGAACCTCTTCCTCTTGTACTGCACACAGGTAAGCTGGTGCTCATGTTCCATCTATCACTGGGGAGGCAACTGTCTTTCCTTAGATTTCAGGCTACACAGTTGCCCTGCCCCTTCAGCTTTCCAGTAGGTTCAAGAAAAAGTTTGCTTTTGAGGTTTCCTGGCTCTTTGCTTTTGCAATTTTCCTGCTTTTGCTAGGGTGGGACAAATGCTGTTTCTCCCTTACTGTGTCCTAGGTGGGAGAAGGATTACTTGGTAATATCCATCTTGCACTTTGAATGATTTTGTAACATCACGCATTGGTCATTTGGAAAATGTTGGTTCGCCAAGCTATGCAAAACTTCCAAATGTCAGTTTTATTATACAATATCAAAAATCACATTTTAAAAATATCACTAGTGATCTCATCTAAAAGGTATCTAAATATTGAGAAGCTGTCCAAGCGCAGTGGCTCATGCCTGTAATCCCAGCACTGCACTTTGAGAGGCCGAGGCGGGTGGGTCACTTGAGGTCAGGAGTTTGAGACCAGCCTGGCCAACATGGTGAAACCCCATCTCTACTAAAAATACAAAAATTAGCTGGGCATGGTGGCAGGCGCCTATAATCCCAGCCACCTGGGTGTCTGAGCCAAAAGAATCGCTTGAACCCGGGAAGCAGAGGTTGCAGTGAGCCGAGACCGTGCTATTGCACTCCAGCTTGGGCGACAAGAGTGAAACTCCATCTCAAAAAAGAAAGAACGAAAGAAAGAAAGAAATTGAGAAGCTGTCAAGCTCTTGGTGGCAGATAACAAGTTTTCCCAAAATCCTAATGCTCAACTTGAAAGCTTGAATTTTATCATTGGCAAAACATACTGCCAGTTGTTTCCCTTGAAGTGACAGGCTCATTTTGTTCATTTTTGAGAAAATGTCTGCCAAATACCAGAGTCTGAATATCTGTACTTTGATGTGCCAGAACTTTCTTCCAAGTAAAACAGTGTGCCATGATAAAAAGCTGCTAGTTCAGCTCGCAACTCAAGCAACTGCACCAGTGTCTCACCTTGAAAAGCCATTGTACCCAGTGTGTGGCGGAATCCTGTTCTGTGTTCACTCCGTCACAATCTTCAGAAGTGGACTCCAGAATTCAAATTTAATAACACTAATTCTTACTGCTTCATTAGGAACATTCTTAAGTGAAAGTGGATTGTTTTAAACTGTGAGTAGACTCACACTTGTAATCCCAGCACTTAGGGAGGCTGAGGTGAGCAGATCACCTGAGGTCGGGAGTTCGAGACCAGCCTGGGCAACATGTCGAAACCCTGTCTCTAATAAAAATACAAATATTAGCCAGGCATGGTGGCCCATGCCTGTAGTCCCAGCTACTAGGCAAGCTGAGGCAGGAGAATCGCTTGAACCCGGGAGGTGGGGGTTGCAGTGAGCCGAGATTGCACCACTGTACTCCAGCCTGGGCCACAGAGCAAGACTCTGTCATAAATAAATAAATAAAATAAAATAAGTTAGCCGGTTGTGGTGGCACACACTTGTATTCCCAGCTACTCGGGAGGCTGAGGTGGGAGGATTGCTTGAGCCTGAGAAATTGGGGCTGTGGTGAGCCATGATTGTGCTGCTGCACTCCAGCCGGGGTGACAGAGGGAGATTCTATCTCAAAACATAAAAATCAATAAAAAGTAAAAATAAATAAATAAACTGTGAGTGGTGAAGAATACAATGAGTTCTAGTACAGTCAGTGCCACTGACAAATTAACGTCAAGTACAAGCAGTATTACTCGCTGTTGGTTTTATACCATCTGTGCAAATACCAAAATAAAAGGTAAATGACATCTTAGTATTATCGTAAATAAATATAAATTGTAAAATGGTTTTTACCTTGTAGACCCCTTGAAAGAATCTCTGGGATCCCAGAGGTCTACAGATTCAACTTTTTTTTTTCTTTTTTTGAGACAGAGTCTCACTCTGTCACCCAGGCTGAAGTGCGATCTCGGCTCACTGCAACCTCCACCTTCCAGGTTCAAGCGATTCTCGTGCCTCAGTGTCCCAAGTAGCTGGGGCTACAGGCATGTGCCACCACACCTAGCTAATTTTTGTATTTTTAGTAGAGATCAGGTTTCACCTTGTTGGCCAGGCTGGTCTCGAACTCCTGACTGCAAGTGATCCACCCACTTCTGCCTCCCAAAGTGCTGGGATTACAGGTGTAAGCCACCATGCCAGGCCCCAAATTAAACTTTGAGAACTTCGATAGAGCTTGGCAGAGTGCCTGGCATACAGTAGCAATCCAATAAATAATTAGTTCAATAAATCAATGAACTAATAATTTTTATTTATTTTACTTTTCAAAATAAAGATAGAAGGCTGGGCGTGAAGGTTCACACCTGTAATCCCAGTGCTTTGGGAGGCTGAGGTGGGAGGATCACTTCAGGCCAGGAGTTTAAGATCAGCCTGGGCAACATTGCAAGACCCCATCTCTCTACAGAAAAAATTAAAAATTAGCCTGGAGTGGTGATGCATGCCTGTAGTCAAGAATACTTGGAAGGCTGAGGCAGGAGGATCACTTAAGCCCAGTACTTGGAGGTTACAGTGAGCTATGATCTCGTCACTGCACTCCAGCCCGGACAAAGAGTGAGACTCTGTTTTTAAAAATAAATAAATAAATAAAGATAGATCTCCTCCTGTCTTTTTATGGGAAAGGAGGCTATTTCTCTAAGGAACAAGACAATTTTGATCCGACATCCTATTCCGAGCGGATTGCAGGTCAGTTCATGTCCTGGATGAACTGATTTGTCAGGGGACCTTTCCCCAGATCCTTCAGACCCTTTTTTTTTCTTTTTTTAATGTTTTTTTTTGAGACAGAGTCTTGCTCTGTTGCCAGGCTGGAGTGCAGTGGTGCGATCTCAGCTCACTGCAACCTCTGCCTCTCGGGTTCAAGGGATTCTCCTGCCTCAGCCTCCTGAGTAGCTGGGATTACAGGTGAGTGCCACCATGCCCAGCTAATTTTTGTATTTTTAGTAGAGACAGGGTTTCACCATGTTGGTCAGGCTGGTCGCAAACTCCTGACTTCATCATCCACCCACGTTGGCCTATGGGATTACAGGTGTGAGACACCATGCCGGTCCCCCAGACCCTTTTCTTGTTAAGGTATCTCATGACCTCCTCCAAACTAGAGAGGAAACATGATCCAGTTCTGATTACCATCATAATTTCTGCGACATGGAAGGTCAGAGAATAATAGCTAGGAATCAGCCTCTGCGGATCAGCCAAGCCAGGGGTTCCCAGCTCTGGCTGATCATCAGAACCACCTGGGAAGCTTTATTTCTTATAAAAAAATTTCAAGCAAGTAAAAGGGTAGAACAGCATAGTGAGCCCCCATGCATCCATCATCTGGACTCAGCAATGGTCACTTCATGGCCAATTTCATTTCTTCTCTACCTCCCCCTACTGCCTCCCCTAGCTATTTTGAAGCAAATCCCCTAAATTCTATCATTCCACCCATCAATATTCAGCAGGTATCTCCAAAATGTAAGTATGTAAAAATACAACCATTATCACACCTAAGGCAAAATAGTGATAATAATTCCTCCTTTGGGAGGCCAAGGCAGGAGGATCACTTGAGGCCAGGAGTTTGAGACCAGCCTGGGCAACTTAGCTTGTCTGAAAAAAAAAGGTGGGGGAGAGAGAGAGAGACAGAAAAGAGAAAGAAAGAAAGAAAGAAAGAAAGAAAGAGAAGAAAGAAAGAGAAAGAGAAAAAGAAAAGAAAGAAAAGGAAGAAGGAAGGAAGGAAAAGAAAGGAAGGAAGGAAGGAGAGAAAAGCGGGGAGAGAGGGAGAGAGGCAGGAGAGGGAGAGAAGGAGGGAGGGAGGAAAGAAGGGAGAGAGGAAGGGAGGGAGGAAGGAAAGAGAAAGGGGAGAGAGAGGGAGAGATGCAGGAGAGGGAGAGAAGGAGAGAGGGAGGAAGGGAGGGAGGGAAGGAGGGAGGGCGGGAAGGAGGGAGGGAGGGAAGGAGGGAGGAAGGGAGGAAGGCGAAAGAAAGAAAGAGAAAGAGAGAAAGAAAAGGAAGAAGGAAGGAAGGAAGGAAAAGAAAGAAAGGAAAGAAGGAAGGGGAGAAAAGAGGGGAGAGAGGGAGAGAGGGAGAGAAGGAGGGAGGGAGGAAGGAAGGGAGGGAGGAAGGGAGGGAGGAAGGAAGGAAAGAGAAAGGGGAGAGAGAGGGAGAGATGCAGGAGAGGGAGGAAGGGAGGGAGGGAAGGAGGGAGGGAGGAAGGTGAAAGAAAGAAAGAAAGGAAAGAAAAGGAAGGAAGGAAGGAGAGAAAAGGGGAAGAGAGGGAGAGAGGCAGGAGAGGGAGAGGAGGGAGGGAGGAAGTAAGGGAGGGAGGGAGGAAGGGAGGGAGGGAGGAAGGAAGGAAGGAAGGAAAGAGAAAGGGGGAGAGAGGCAGGAGAGGGAGAGGCAGGAGAGGGAGAGAAGGAGGGACGGAGAGAGGAAGGAAGGGAGGGAGGGAAGGAGGGAGGGAGGCAGGCGAAAGAAAGAAAGAGAGAAAGAAAAAGAAACAAGCAAACGCTTTACAAAGCGAAACAAGAGCTTTCAGATGGAGGAGGCCCTAGGCTGCCGCCAAACTTCCCCAGAATTACACACCCTTGGCCTCCTTCCGGGTGATTCCCCGTGTAGCCAAATCATTTGTGGGGCAACTCTTCAGCACTTTGGTCAGGATTTAATGGGCCCCGGGACCAAATGCTGCAACCGCACGTCAGTCATCCTCTCGAGAAACTGATTTTTTGTTACTGACAGTCATTATTTCATTGATAATAATCATACCAAAACCATTTTAAAATCTCAGACATAGAAGCATACCGACACTGAGCTGCTTTCTAGAGGAAGCAAAATTAACCTGAAGAATGACACTTCCTTGTACAGATCCATAAGTGGTGCCCTCATATTTTTCTAATTTATCTTTCTTGTTCTTGTCTCACTCTCCCCTCAATGATACAAGTGGCCACGCAGTATCTTGCTCATTATTTACATGCAAACCAGGACTCCAGGGTTACAGTTGTCTGCTCTCTGGAGGAAATGAGGTCGATGTTTTCTTTTGCCGGTTGCATATATTATTGACCTGGTGGCCCTCACAGCCCTAAGGGCCTCCCAGTCTGCCCTCCGTGTAAATGTGCCCAGCCATTGTAGCAATATATGCCATATATCATCATAATGTTAAAACAACCTCGGAGACTAAAGAATTACTTTCCCTGGCTTCCCTCTAGTCCCTTTGAACTGTGCTGGGCCTTTGCTGAGGGCCTGGAGCCAGGAGCAGCAGGCAAGCCAACCCTTGCCCTGCACAGCAGGAGTGGTAAGGGGCACCAGCAAGGCAGGACGAAGCTCTTTTACAGACCACAAAGCCACGCCACTGAAATGGGAATCACCCAGGAGGTGACGGCCTGCCCCCTAAGCCATTTTAGGAACTGCATATGTTTTTCTCATTTTATTTTTATTTTTATTTTTTTGGGATGGAGTCTCGCTCTGTCGCCCAGGCTGGAATGCAGTGGCACGATCTCGGCTCACTACAACCTCCACCTTCTGGGTTCAAGCAACTCTCCTGCCTCAGCCTCCTGAGTAGCTGGGATCACAGGCATGCACCACCACACCTGGCTAATTTTTTGGTATTTTTAGTAAAGACGGGGCTTCACCATGTTGACCAGGCTGGTCTCGAACTCCTGACTTCAGGTGATCTACCCGCCTTGGCCTCCCAAAGTGCTGGGATTACAAACGTAAGCCACTGCACCCAGCCTGTTTTTCTCATTTTAAAAATTTACACTTGAGCTCAGGAGTTCAAGACCAGTCTGGGCAACATGGCAAAACCCCGTCTCTACCAAAACTACAAAAAATTAGCCGGGTTTGGTGGTGTGTGTCTGTGGTCCCAGCTACTCAGGAGGCTGAGCGGGGAGGATCACTTGAGCCCTGGAGGCAGAGTTTGCGGTGAGCTGAGATCTTGCAACTGTACTCCAGCTTGGGTGACAGAGTGAGACACTGTCTCAAGTGGAAAAAAAAAATTTACTAGTAGTATATGAGGTACACCTTGCGGTGCTCTTTCATTATGGTTCTACTTTTTCCAAGTGAATATCTTTTTCTTTCTGTTCTTTAAATCACAACATAATACATGATCACAAAAGAAAAATCAGAAAATACAAGGAAGCAGAAATACAGAAGTCAACAAATGCCATGCACTGAAGGAAAAGACACTGTCATCGCTCAATGTAGGTCCTTCACTATCCCTTTATTCCATTCATTCATTCATGTAAAAAGGATTTTTGAGCTACCAATGTGCCAGGTGCTATGCAGGTGTTAGACATGAAGTCGTCAAAATATAGTTCCTTTCCTAAAACACATCAACCAAGTGGAGACAGAGAAGTAAATAAACGATTATCCTGTAATCCCAGCACTTTGGAAGGCCGAGGCAGGAGGATCACCTGAGGTCGGGAGTTCGAGACCAGCCTGACCAACACTGTGAAACCCCGTTTCTACTAAAAATACAAAATTAGCCAGGCGTGGTGGTGCAGGCCTGTAATCCCAGCTACTCGGGAGGCTGAGACAGGAGATCACTTGAACCTGGGAGGCAGAGGTTGTGGTGAGCTGAGATCACACCATTGCACTCCAACCTGGGCAACAAGAGTGAGACTCCATCTCAAAAAAAAAAAAAAAAATTACAACTAGAGATTCCTACATATACAGCTATCCATATATGTAGATACAGTCTTTGCAAAAATTAGAATATATCATGAATGCTATTAACCTAAGTTTTGGCCTAATATGTCAGAAAAAGATTTTCATGTCAATAGATTCATTACAGAACAACAAAAACAAACTCTAGAATTAAACCTAGCAAGAATCATGGCCGGGTGTGGTAGCTCATGCCTGTAATCCCGGCACTTTTGGAGGCCGAGGCAGGAGGATCACTTGAGATCAGGAGTTCCAGACCAGCCAGACCAACATAGCAAGAGATCTCATCTCTAAAACAATTCAAATAAAAAATTAGCCAAGCATGGTGGCATGCACCCTTAGTCCCAGCTGATCGAGAGGCTGAGGTAGGAGGATCGAGTGAGCCCAGGAGTTGGAGGTTACAGTGAGCTATGATCATGCCACTGCACTCCATCCTGGGTGACAGAGCAAAATCCTATCTCTTGAAAAAGAGAGAGAGAAAAAAAAAAAAGAATTGTGCAAAACCTACCTGAAGAAAACCAAATAATCTTTTTAAATTATACATTAAGTTCTGGGATACATGTGCAGAACGTGCAGGTTTGTTGCATAGGTATACATGTGCCATGATGGTTTGCTGCACCCATCAACCCATCATCTACATTAGGTATTTCTCCTAATGCGATCCCTCCCCTAGCCCCCCACTGCCCGACAGGCCCCGGTGTGTGATGTTCCCCTCCCTGTGTCCATGTGTTCTCATTGTTCAACTCCCACTTATGAGTGAGAACATGCTGTGTTTGGTAAGAAAACCAAATAATTTTTACTGAAGATCATTAAAATAAGAAATTCTAAAGATCAAGATATAAATCAGGCTGGGCATGGTGGCTCACGCCTGTAATCCCAGCACTTTGGGAGGCCGAGGCGGGCGGATCACGAGGTCAGGAAATCAAGACCATCCTGGCTAACATGGTGAAACCCCGTCTCTACTAAAAATACAAAAAAAAAAAAAAATTAGCCGGGCGTGGTGGCGTGCGCCTGTAGTCCCAGCTACTCGGGAGGCTGAGACAGGAGAATGGCGTGACCCCGGGAGGCGGAGCTTGTAGTGAGCCGAGATCGCTCCACTGCACTCCAGCCTGGGCGACTCCGTCTCAAAAAAAAAAAAAAAAAAAAAAAAAAAAAGGATATAAATCAAATGCAACGACTCAATGCTATCAAACTATGATTCTCTACAAGTAGTCTACATATTTGATGCAATCCCAGACAAAATCCACGCACATTTTATTATGAATTTGTTAATATTCTCAAGCTCATTTGGAAGAGTAAGTATCAGAATAAAACATCCATACAGGCCGAGCACGGTGGCTCATGCCTGTAATCCCAGCATTTTGGGAGGCCGAGGCAGGTGGATCACCTGAGGTCAGGAATTCAAGATCAGACTGGCCAACATGGTGAAACCCTGTCACTACTAAAAATACAAAAATTAACCGGGCATGGTGGTGCGCACCTGTAGTCCCAGCTACTAGGGAGGCTGAGGCAGGAGAATCGCTTGAACCTGGGAGGCAGAGGTTGCAGTGAGCTGAGATTGCACCATTGCACTACAGCCTGGGCAACAGAGTGAGACACCATCTCAAAAAGAAAAAAAAAATCAGCAGTAAAACAGCATAATATTGATGTAATGCCATGAGGGATCAGTAGAAGAGAAATTCCAGAAACAACCTTTATTTAAAAACTAGTTTAAATTTGGCATTTCGAATTAAAGAGGAAGTAATGAAATTATAAACACTGTTGGAAGAACTGCCTGTTGTTTTGGAAAAGAATCTTATACTAAAAATAATAACCCCAAAATAAGTGTCAGATAATTTATAGACCCAAAGCAATAAAAAGTATTATAACAGAAGAAAATATGATTAATGTTTATAGTTTTTGAATAGGAAAAATATATATATATTTTGAGACAGAGTCTCGCTCTGTTGCCTGGCTGGAGTTCAGTGGTACAACCATGGCTCACTGCAGCCTCCATGCCTCCCAATTTCAAGCAATTCTCTCCTGCCTCAGCCTCCCGAGTAGCTGGAGCTACAGGTGCACACCACCATGCCTGGCTAATTTTTCATATTATTTTTAGTAGAGGCAGAATTTCACCATGTTGGCCAGGCTGGTCTCAAGCTCCTAGCCTAAGGTGATCTGCCTGCCTTGGCCTCCCAAAGAGGTGGGATTACAGGAGTGAGCCACAGTGCCCAGCCAGAATAGGAAAAATATTCTTAGGCAAATATAATAGCATTAAAAAAAATTATCAGATTTAACTGTGTAAATATAATAAACTTTTCTCCAATAAAAGATGCTACAAAGTTTTTTTAGAAACTCTTATAATTCAAGAAAATATTTACAATACTTTTAGCAGACAAAAGATTAATATCCAGTTATATAAACATCTCCTACAAATAGGAAAAGACAAAACACTACAAAAGAGAACAAAGAAGACGAAGGGCAATTCAGGGAAGAAGAGAAATAAACGGCGAATGCGTATATGAAAAGTTTATTCAACTCCTCTAATGCTCAGGGGAATGCAAATTTAAATTGATATTACATTTCATTATTACATTGCAGAAAATTAAATATTTCAACACTCAATGTTGGAAAATATGAGGAAAATTGATGCTTATAAACTGCTGAAATGTGAAACAGCATAGCTTTGGTGAGCATAATTTAGGAATATGTTTTAAAATTATAAATATGTAAACCATGACTGCAATTCTTCTAGAAATAGATCTTAAGGAATTTATATATATAGAGAGAGAGAGAGAGAGAGAATGAGAGAGATAGAAAGAGAGGGAGAGATATATTGAGAGAGAGAGAGAGAGAAAGAGAGAAACAGGGTCTTGCTATGTTGCCCAGGCTGGTTTTGAAATCCTGAGCTCAAGCAATCCTCTTGCGTCAGCCTCCCAAAGTGCTGGGATTACAGGTGTGAGTGACTGCGCCTGGTCAGAAATTTTTTTAAAATTTTATTTAGTTAGTTAGTTATTAAGAAGGAGTTTGGCTCCATCGCCCAGGCTGGAGTGCAGTGGTACAATTTCAGCTCATTGCAACTTCCACCTCCTGGTTTCAAGCGATTCTCTTGCCTCAATCCCCCAAGTAGCTGGGATTACAGTCACTCACCACCACTCCCAGCTAATTTTTGTATTTTTAGTAGAGACAGAGTTTCACCATGTTGGCCAGGCTGATCTTGAACTCGTGACCTCAAGTGATCCACTCCTCGGCCTCCGAAAGTGCTGGGATTACAGGCATGAGCCACTGCGCCCAGCCCAGAAATGTTTTTTAAATGGAGCTAAGCTTCTCTCAAAATAGTTCACTTTGCTAAATGTCCATCTGTAGGGAACCGGTTAAACAAAGTGTATACCCATTAACTGTAGCAGTCAGCTATTACTGCTTAACAAGCCACCCCCAAAACTCAGCCATCTCTCCCGGCTCCTGTCTCTGTGGGTTGGCTGGGAGCTGGCTAATTGAGGCTGCGCTCTGCAGGGTGGCTGTGCTGCAAGCTGCAGGTCCAGTGGGCTGGGCTCCTGGATGTGCACTGGCTTATGGCTGCTCCACAGGTGTTCATTTTCATTCTTTGGAAAGAGCAGCAAAACAGATAAACATCCAGCCAGACTGATCAAGACAAACAGAAAATGGACAAATTCCTTGAAAACTACAACTTGCCAAAATTAACACAAAATGCAACAAAATCTGAAAAGTCCTATGGATCTACTAATGAATTTGAATTGGTAGTTAAACATCCTCCAAGAGAGAAAGCTCCAGGGTCCAAATGGCTTCGCTGGTGAAGCCTATTATAATTTCAAGGAGGAAATAGCACCAATCTCACACACCCTTTTCCAAAACAGACACAATAAGAGGGGACACTTCTCATCCCCTGCTTTGAAACCAGCAACACCTAACACCAAAATCTGACAAGGACATTTAATTTAAGATTTAAAAATCAATGTAAGGCCAGGCACAGTGTTCACTCCTGTAATTCCACCACTTCGGGAGGCCGAGGCGGGTGGATCACTTGAGGCCAGGAGTTCGAGACCAGCCTGGCTAACATGGTGAAACCCTATCTCTACCAAAAATTAGCCCATGTGGTGGTGCACCCCTGTAATCCCAGCTACTTGGGAGGCTGAGGCAGGAGAATTGCCTGAACCTGAGAGGCAGAGGCTGCAGTGAGCAGAGATCGCGCCACTGCACTCCAGCCTAGGCAACAGAGCAAAACCCTGTCTCAAAAAAAAAAAGTCAATACAATTTACCATGTTAACAGAATATAACAGAAAAACCAAATGATCATTTCAATAAATGTAGAAAAATACTTGACATATTTTAACATCTATTCATGATTTAAAGAACTTTTTTAGCAAACTGAAATAGAAGAGAATAGAAATAGAGGGGAATTTCCTCAATCTGATCAAGGACACCTTTGAAGAGCCTACAGTTAAAATCATCCTTGGCCGAGCACAGTGACTCACGCCTGTAATCCCAGCACTTTTGGAGCCCAAGGCAGGCGGATCACTTGAGGTCAGGAGTTCGAGACCAGCCTGGCCAACATGGTGAAACCCAATCTCTACTAAAAATACAGAAATTAGCCAGGCATGGTGGCACAAGCCTGTAATTCCAGCTACTAGGGAGGGTGAGACAGGAGAATCACTTGAACCCGGGAGGCAGAGGTTGCAGTGAGCTGAGATCGCGACACTGCACTCCAGCCTGGGCGATAGAGCAAGACACCATCTCAAAAAAATCATAATAAAATTAAAATAAAAAATAAAATCATCCTTAAAGGGGAAATAGTGAATGCTTTCCCCCAAGACTGGAGACAAGGTACGAATGCTTACTCCTAACACTTTTATTCAATATTGTCTTGGAAGTTTTAGCCATTGCAGTTAGACATTAAATAAACAAAAATAAAGTAAAATGAAATAAAATACAATAATAATAACATATGAAATGAAATATAATACATAAATATTGGAAAGGAAGAATCCCCTGGAAATTATATGATTGTTTACATAAAGAACTCTAAGGACTCTACAAAACAATTGCTAGGACTAGCAAGGGAATTTCAGGTGGCTCGGGGGTGGGAAGGACCTCGGGGTCTGCACTGAGTAGAACCGGGGCATTCATGATCCTCCTGGACAGGAAGCTCACGAGGATGGTAGGGCCAAAGCCTAAAACCATGCAGTGTCTGAGGTTTCTTCTGCTTTGAACAAACTAACAAAAAATGTTCAGCCGGGCACAGTGGCTCATGCCTGTAATCCTAGCATTTTGGGAGGCCAAGGTGGGTGGATCACCTGATGTCAGTGGTTGAGATGAGCCTGGCCAACATGGCGAAACCCTTCTCTACTAAAAGTATAAAAATTAGCTGGGCAAGGTGGTGCATGCCTGTAATCCCTGCTACTCGGGGGGCTGAGGCAGGATAATTGCTTGAACTTGAGAGGCGGACATTACAGTGAGCCGAGATTGGACCACTGCGCTCCAGGTTGGGCGAGAGAGTGAGACTCTCTCAAAAAAACAATAAAAAATAAAAATTAAAATGTTTATTGTTTATTCACAAGAGCCAAAGAAAGACTGGAAACAACATAAATGACAAAACAACAGGTGAATTGACAAACAAAATATGGTATATCTGTACAACAGGAAAGTACTTGGTAATATGTGTGAACAGACCACATGGCTAAACACCAAGATAACCATGCAGAGTGAAAAATGCCAGACACAAAAAAATGCACATGGCATCATTCCACTTACATAAAATCTAGAAAATGCAAACTAATCTCTAGTAACAGGAAGGAGGTCAGTGGTCCCTGTGGCCAGGTGTTGGGGAGGGGACTGAAGAGAGCATAAAGAAACTTTTGGGGGTGTTGGAAATGTTCTGTGTCTCAGTCGTAGTGTTGCTTTTGGTGGGTGCACACGTCTGCCAAACTCATCAAAGTGCACACTACAAATGGATGCACTTTTTTTTGTATGGAAATTATACCTCAATTAACTTGATTAAAAAAATAAAATTCAAAGGCATCGAGGGGTGCCTTTCAGGAGCTCTTAAAAGAAAGGCATAAAAATTTTGACAGAATGAGTTTCCCTTTGCTTTGATTGGAATTACACTAAATTTGTAGACTAATCCAAGGGGAGTGCACATCATTCCAACAGTAAGTCTTCATTTAGGGACATAGCAGGTCTTTTCCTATGCTCTGGGACAGTCAAAGCGGCACAATTATTTTCTTGTCCTTCAGGATTTGACAGATTTTATCCGTGAAATAACCTGGGCTGGGTGCCAAGGGACAAGGGGTGGATGGTGGGGGGTGGGGGCACGCTGGTGAGCTTTCATTGTTAATAACAAGGGTGGAGATTGGATTCAAATAGCACTTACTCCCCATCATCAGTTCATTGCCACTTCATAATAATCTCAAGATGAGTAGTCTCCATTCAGTTTTGTTTTGTCGTTTTGTTTTGGAGATAAGATTTTGCTCTGTCACCCAGGCTGGAGTGCGGCGGCACAATCATAGCTCACTGCTGCCTTGAACTCCTGGGCTCAAGGAATCCTACCGCTGAGCTTCCCAAATACCTGGGAATACAGGTGTGCACCACAGGCCCTGCTAATTTTTATTTTATTTAAAACAAAATTTTCGTAGAAACAGTCTTACTACATTGCCCAGGCTGATCTTGAACTCCTGTTCTAAAACACTCTTCCCACCTCAGCTTCCCAAAGTGCTGGGATTACAGGTGTGAGCCACTGTGCCAGCCTTACCTAGTGTTTGGTTATTCACCCTTTTCAGCCAAATGTTTACAAGCACAGATCTCTCTCTTTTTTTTTTTTTTTTTTTTTTGAGATGGAGTCTCTCTCTGTCGCTCAGGCTGGAGTGCAATGACGACATGCGCCACTGCAACATTCGCCTCCCAGGTTCAAGCAATTCTCCTGCCTCATCCTCCCGAGTAGCTGGGAATACAGGCATCCCCCCATCATGCCCAGCTAACTTTTGTATTTTTGTAGAGACAGGGTTTCACCATGTTGGCAGGCTGGTCTTGAACTCCTGACCTCACGTGATCCACCCGCCTCAGCCTCCCAAAGTTCTGGGATTACAGGCATGAGCCACCGTGCCTGGCCCCCTGTCTCATTCCCTACTCCCTCCCTCATTCCCTACTCCCTCCCTCATGCTTCCTGAAATCAACTCCCAAATAAACTACCTGCACCCATTCCTTATCTCAGGTGTGCTTTTAGGAGATCTCAAAGACGTGCTACCAATACGCATGTACTATGCTACTATTTCACTATGTTTATAATAAAACATACACTGACTAGATGTTTTAAGGATAAGCTAAAGATAAACAATATTTAAAATAACTTATTTATTAACAACACAATCTTTTTACTCTCACCCAAATATTAATTATGATACTCTTAGTGAATGGCAATGTGATTAAATGTGCTTCATTATTTTTGAAAATCTTGATTAACACTTTGTGATGCAGCAATTTGAAAGCCTGGTTCTGAGTTCATTTTATTTTGATACTTGGTTTAATGGCTTGATAACTAAACAGGCACTTCAGGGAGACATGTGACTCCCACAGAGCCCGGGCACCGCTGGGTCATGGTGCTCCCCTCCCAGTGACCACGCCTCCCACCAGCCATACAAATGGACCAAGAGTTCTGTGACGATCCGGCCAGCAGATGCCAATCTTCCCTGACGACAGTCGGGGTTTGTGCTCCTTGAATGAGAAGAGTTGCATTTTTATGTTTTCAAGCAATAGAATCAAAATCCTCCAAAATTAAGTAGTTTGGAAGGTTTAAAACCTATTTCTGGCTGAGTACGGTGGCTCGCGCCTGCAATCCCAGCACTTTGGGAGGCTGAGGCAGGCAGATCGCTTGAGGTCAGGAGTTTGAGACCAGGCTGGCCAACATGGTGAAACCCCATCTCTACTAAAAATACAAAAATCAGCCGGGCGTGGTGGTGCACACCTGTAGTCACAGCTACTCTGGGAGGCTGAGGCACTAGGATGCCTTGAACCCAGGAGGCGGAGCTTGCAGTGAGCCTAGATAGTGCCACTGCACTTCAGCCTGGGTGACAGAGTGAAAAAAAAAAAGACGGTTTAAAGCCTAAGTAGACTGGAGTACGGATTCGCCAAATCTTCTCTAAGTTCATTTAAAACTTAGAGTGCATCTCTTTGTGATGTGGGATTTGATGGTGCCTCAACAGCTTACAAATAAGTTCCAGATGTTTCCAGGAAGACCTATGGAGGCCCAAATTTCCAGGAAAATTCAGTCAGTCCTCTAAATGGTTCTCTTCTTTCTAGGGTGAAGCAGAGTGGTTGAGCACGTGGGCCTGGGGGGCCTTGCAAACCAGAGATAAGGCCAGACCGCTGTGGCAGTCCAGAGCAGAAATAAATCATCCTCCCATGTGTGTCTCTGATGACACAATGCTTTCTTTCCAAGGTATCAGCCTGCCCTGACCCTGGGACCTGCCTCCCCTCCATGGGTCTGTCCAGGCCCTGGGAGGGAGAGGGCAGAAAGAGGCTTGGACCGCATTTAGAAGGAATGGAGGCCTGCCAGGTGGGTGGCAGGAGTAACTGTGATGCCACCAGGGCTGTGCACAAATTCTGCAGCCACACAAGATGGAGAGATGAAGGAAGCACCTACGACCCCACTGCCTCCTCAGCTTCCTGGCAGGGAAAAGTGGACCTTCCTTGGGGTACCCCAGCTCCCCCTGCAGCAAATTGTGGGGACATGGGATGCTACCCCAGCTTCCGGAGAAGTTCTGCTTGACTTGAAATAGATTCTGGTTTCATCAGTACAGACTCTCTTCTTCTTGACAAAAATGAGAGCACAGGTCCAGGCCTGACTGCTTGCAAAGAGACAGACTATGGTTCACCCATCAGGTCTGGACCCTACAAGGCTGAAAAAAAGCTGGCTTGCATTGTCTAAATGCCATGGGTTAGCCATCATGATGTCCATTTCACAGATAAAGACACTGAGGCTAAGTTGCTTACCTGAAACCCACAGCAGCCACGCCTCCTACAAGAAACCCAGTCTTGGGAGGGAAGAAGATCAGAATCATGTGATGATAGGATGAATTTAAAATGGCCTCAAGGCTGGCCGTGGAGGCTCATGCCTTTAATCCCAGGATTCTGGCAGGCTGAGGCTGGTGGATCACCTGAGGTCAGGAGCTCAAGACCAATCTGGCCAACGTGGTGAAACCCCATCTCTATTAAAAATATAAAAATTAGCCAGTATGGTGGTGGGTGCCTGTAAACCCAGGTACTCGGGAGGCTGAGGCAGGAGAATCGCTTGAACCTGGGAGGTGGAGGCTGCAGTGAGCTGAGATCACACCACTGTACTTCAGCCTGGGACACAGAGCGAGACTGTCTCAAAAAAAAAAAAAGTACATGTGACACTTTACCAAGGTCCAGCTTAACCTGCTATGGAAATGCACCAACGGATCAGGAACGTAGGCCACACATTGACCCAAGGCAACATCTCAAGTAGAGCCTTTGGGAACTCGAGGGTGGAGGCTTATAGAACCTGGGGACATTCTGCATCAAAGTCCGGAGCTGGCCTGCCAAGCAACCCTTCCTGATGGTGCCAGGAGGCTGGAAGGAAGAGGCCGGCTTCTTGCCTGCGTTGGAGGCTCATGGTTGGATAGGGGACCTGGGTCACAGATATGCACCAAGGCCAAGAGCACTACCCTCTCCCTGGAGCTTAGAACTGGGTGATTTCAACACCACTCTCACTCCCATGTCCTCTGAGGTGTCCACTGGCCTCACTGCAGACTCCCCCACTTATATTTGGCTGAGGTTTTCATCTTCCGCTAAGATCTTGTGCTTAACTCTGTATCTTTCTTTCTGCTGCTTTGTCCCCACTCAAATGCATATACAGGCTTTGCACCCAGATTTCCCCTTTATACTCCAAGGCATAAAAAGCTAAGGTCATGAGAGATCCATAAGAACAATCCCTCCTCCCCCACCAGGCTTCTAAGCAGGAAAATATCCAATGGAGCTGGCAAGAATCAGGGAAGACTTCACGGAGGAAGTGGCATTGGAGCTGGGCTGTGCAGAATGAAATGACAAAAAGATGGAGAATTCCAGAAAGCAAGAAAGGTTATTGGGGATTAGCAAAGTGAGGGGTACAGCTGGAGCAGTGCAGAGATAGGCTGGGACTAGCCCATGGGAAGCCTCAAATGCCAGGTGAGAAAGAAATCCTTGCTAGAAGGACTTTCAGAGCAATACTGTGTTTTCAGTACTGGTCTGGCATGTTAACTCGCTAGAATGTATCCACCCCTGCACATCTGTGACCACATCCAGTCATGTCTGGGCCATGGGACCTCCTCACCTGTGAGGTGACCACAGTCGCTTCACTTGCCACCCCTCACTGATCACAAAAGGGTGAAGACACAGCCCTGTTAGTCCTTTGAGAACAATGCAGATATCTCTCCAATCTCCTGTTTCCGTAGTTCAAGCTGCAGAAGCCAAAAGGCTGTGTCCTGCCTTTGACACTGCAAGCTGCCCTATCCTCAGATTGCTGCAGCTCTGAGGGTCTAGATAGTGTCTTTCCTGTTTATCTTCTCTATGAGCCAAGACTCCTTTGGTTGTAAGTGACAGAAAATACAATTCAACCTGGCTAAAGGAAAAAATATTATCGGCTCAGGTAAGTGGAAACTTCCAGGCAGAGTGGGCTCTGGGAGCCCAGTCGATGTCATAAGGACTTGGCCTTCTCTCCTCTGTCGGCCTCAGTCTCAGGCAGGCCATCTCCATGTCATGGTCCCAACCTCTCCCCCAAGAGACCCCAAGCAGCAAAGGGCTTATCTCCTCTTTTAGTTCCAGCAAAAGCGCCAGGATGACACCCTGGTCATGTACCCACCTGTGAGCCCATCTCAGGGACTAGGGCAGGCCTGGATCACATGGCCAGTGGATTGAGGGGATGGAGCAGCCCCCTAGACCTTAGGGAATAAAAGTGGGGCAGAGGGGTCCTTCAAGGGACAATACAGATGTCTTTCTCTGAAGCAGGAGCATGCATGCCATGCAGGAAAAAGCAACACAAAGTCTACTTCTTTAATATGCTCCCCAGGCTTGGGGAGAGTCCAGCACTGGGCCCAGGACATATTTGTCCTTGGTAAATGTTTATGGGATGCATGGATGGATGGATGGATGGATGGACAGATGGAAGGGTGGGTTGATGCATGGATGGATGGATGCATGCATGCATGGATGGGTGGGTGGGTGGGTGGGTGGGATAGAGGCATGAGTATCTACCTACCCATGGATAGATGGGTGGATGAATGTGTGGATAGATGGATGGATTCATAGGTGAGTGGGTGGACAGGATAGATACATGGGTAGATGGATGGATAGATGGGTGGATGAATGGGTACATGGATGGATGGATGGGTGAATAGATGCATGGATGGGTGGGTGGGATAGATGGATGAATAGATGGGTGGATGGATTGGTAGATGGATGCATAGGTGGATGGATGGGATAGATGCATTGGTAGATGGATGGATAGATGGGTGGATGAATGGGCATGTGGATGGATGGATGGAAGGATGCATGGATGCATGGATGCATGGATGGATGGGTGGGTGGGTGGGATAGATGGATGGATAGATGGGTGGATGAATGGGTATGTGGATGGATGGATGGAAGGATGCATGGATGCATGGATGCATGGATGGATGGGTGGGTGGGTGGGATAGATGGATGGATAGATGGGTGGATGGATTGGTAGATGGATGCATGGGTGGATGGATGGGATAGATGCATTGGTAGATGGATGGATAGATGGGTGGATGAATGGGTATGTGGATGGATGGATGGAAGGATGCATGGATGCATGGATGCATGGATGGATGGGTGGGTGGGTGGGATAGATGGATGGATAGATGGGTGGATGGAAGGGTAGATGGATGCATGGGTGGATGGATGGGATAAATGCATGGGTAGATGGATAGATGAGTGGATTAATGGGTATGTGGATGGATGGATGGATGGATGGATGGATGGATGGAAGGATGGATGACTAGATGCATGGATGGGTGGGTGGATGGGATAGATGCATGGGTAGGTGGATGGATAGATGGATGCATGAATGGGTACACAGATGCATGGGTGGATGGATAGGATAGATTCATGAGTAGATGGATGGATAGATGGGCAGAAGGATGGGTAGATGGATGCATGGGTGGGTGGATGCGATAGATTCATGAGTAGATGGATGGATAGATGGGTGGATGAATGGGTAGATGGATGTGTGGATGGATGGATGGGATAGATTCATGGGTAGATGGATGGATAGATGTGTGCATGAATGGGTACATGGATGGATGGATGGGTGAATGGATGCATGGATGGGTGGATGGTGGGTGGATGGGATAGATGGATGGATGGATGAATGAATGAACAATGTTTCCTATTTCCTGTGGTGCTCCACTTGAGATGTCTGGCCAGAGCAGGGCCCAGTGCCGCTGACCAGCTTTCTCCAGGAGCTGAGATTCCCAGCACACATGGTAGGAATGCAGCATCCTGGAAAGAAGTCTGGAGGGAGGAAATGGGGGATCAGGAGTGGACAGCAGAACAGGGTAAGGGCCAGAAAAGCAAATGGTAAGGCTTGACAACCTCCTTGATTAAGAAGGCAGCTGTAGCTACCACGTGATGAAACTGCTGGCTGTATATGTGTGGATGCTGGAGTCTGGGCCCACGTAGCCAGAAGGGACTGGCTTGAACTGAAGCAGAGGGAGGTCTCTGCCTGGGGAACCCCAGACCCAGTACTGCCTGTCTGCTTTGGCCTGGCTCCCCAGCCTGGAATCTTCCACCAAGACTCCTCGCAGGCCAAGGCCAGGAGCTCCCCTGGGCCCTTCAGCTTCCTCTGCAGCCTCAGGTATGAGAGGAGGAGGAGGAGCCCCCTGGGCAGTGACTCCTCTGTTCTGTCCTCACTGCTTTTGCCCCTAGAGCCAGTTCTGCACCTGGGGCTGGAGGCAGGGAAGGAGACAGTGTGGATGGCAAATCCCCAACCCCAGAAATCTTCATCCACCACTCCATCTGCTTTTCCAAGGCCAGGTGACTCCTTTCCAAAAGGCCTTGAAAAAGTCAGAAAACAAAAATCCAAAAAAAGTCTCTGGATGCAAGAATGAAATACTAGGTCATGAATATGGTAAGTCATCTTATTAAAATTTTGCTGATTGATTGATTATAGACTCACTAATCTCCTAGATTCAAAGATACCTGAAGAAAATGTGAACTTGTGAATTCCGGTCAAACAGTATAGGACACTGCCTAACTTATTTTCTTTAAAGTGACTTACCCCAATAATTTTTGGCTTTAAATTCTACATGAATATTTCATGAATATTCCATACATTTAAGATTTTAACCATTTTTACATCATATCTACAGTACTTTAGTACCTGACTTGTATATTTATGTGACTATTGTTAGAAGTGACTAATTGGGTTTGATTAGTTTCATCATTAATATTCTGTCCATAATTTAACATGCTTCAATAAAATACCCTAAAGCAGTGTAATGATTAGATTTCAGGAATATGTGTTTTGCAATTAAGTTCCTCTTGATTTTGATATGCAGATGAAGAAATGGTGGTCTCATTTAAAAAAAAAACTGCCCTTATTAACTCAGCAGTATACTCTGAAGATTAGGTAAGAAATCCAAGATTTTCTCTTTGTATATGCTAGTTAAAATGTATTTCAATCAAGCCTATGTGGGCAAATCAGATTTGATTAGTTTAAGTTCACAGTCATTCTATCTAAATGAATAATGTGTCACCTAACATTGCAAAAATTTGATTAATAGTTTATCAGTTAATTAAAAACGGGGTTTAATTTTTCTTTTTTAGGAAAATGCAAGGTAGATATTCCTTGTGTTCATCATAAATGCAAATTATTTCAGCTTGAATCTATTGTTCCTTTTTTGCTTCTTAGCCAACTGGCAAGAAAATAGAGCTCTTAGAAATATCTCTGGGAGGGAGGAGTAGCAAAACTTTCTTTGCTCCCATCTGTGGCTGTTGCTTGAGTCCTGCCTGCAGAGAGCTTGCTCTGGGTGGAGTTGGTTCCCTGGACCTCAACTTCTCCAGGCATCTCACCTCCTTTCCCCGCCCTTCTCTTTTTTTTTTTTGAAACAGAGTTTAACTCTTGTCGCCCAGGCTGGAGTGCAATGGTGTGATCTTGGCTCACTCCAACCTCCGCCTCCAGAGTTCAAGCGATTCTCCTGCCTCAGCCTCTTGATTAGCTGGGAATACAGGTGCCTACCACCAAGACCAGCTAATTTTTCTATTTTTTAGTAGAGATGGGGTCTTGTCATGTTGGCCAGGCTGATCTCAAACTCCTGACCTCAGGTGATCCACCTGCCTTGGCTTCCCAAAGTACTGGGATTACAGGTGTGAGCCACCGCACCCGGCCTGACTTTTCTTTTTCTTTTTCTTTTTTAGAGACAGGGTCTTGCTCTGTTGCCCAGGCTAAAGTGCAGTGGTGCGATCATAGCTTACTGCAGCCTTGAACTCAGGCTCAAGTGATCCTCCTGACTTGGCCTCTCAAGAAGCTACAGACACATGTCACCTCACTCTGCTAAGTCTGAAAAAATTTTGTGGAGATGGAGTCTCACTATGTTGCCCAGGGTGTTCTCAAACTTCTGGCTTCAACTTCCCAAAGTGCTGGGATTACAGTCATGAGCCACTAAGCCCTGTCCCAAGACTTTTCCAAATGACTCCTTTTGTCACCTTGTCCAGTTTAATTTGTCTGTGGGGCAGGAGCCAGGAAACCGAAGGAGTCCCTTTACCCAGGAACCTGAGACCCGACATCAGAGGTGAAGGAGACACCTCTCATCCTCCTCGGGGCAGTTTGTCCACGCCCAGGAATTAGAACACCAGGGTGCCTTGTCTGCAGAGGTTGGATTCATCACTGCAAAGCTGCTGAGCCAAGGGGTGGTTCTTGCAGGCATGTTTCAGGGAGTGTTGTGTTCAGCAGGGAAGGGAAGGAAGCCAGCACTTCCTTCCTAGTGTACACGTGTAGTGTATGACTGAGCAGATACTGCTGCAGGCAGCCCCTCTACTGGGGCCTCTGGGAGGCAGTGCAGACCCAGCCTTGACCCATCCCGTAGACATGAGAGCTGGGCTACTTATCCAACTTCTCTTCATCATTGCTGAAGTGTGTTCCCTGGGCCATTAATTTCTGGCACTTCCCCCTTGTTCTGCACACAACAGAGCAGGCTCCTGGAGGCAGAGCCTTTCCCCAAGCAGAGAGTGCCAGCCCCTTTCTGGGTCTCATGCAAGGGAGCAGTGAATACTGGAGGGACACAGGCAGGGTGTCCCTGAAGCCTCCTACTGTGGGTCCATTGCTAATGTGGCCAGCCCTAGTCATTCTCCTAAATTCTTTCTTAGCTTTACGAGGACCTTACTGTCCTTTGATGTTAATCAAGTGCATTAATCAACAGATGGTTAAATGGGGTAGTACCCCAGCTCCAGACACAGTTGTAGCTGCTGTAACTAGAGCTGTGAACTTGCACTCTACAGACAGGAGACTGACACAGATGTGGCAGGTGTGGGAAGCATTTTGTGCGGCGGGGGGCGGGTGGGAGGGGAGGGGTGGCGGGGTTCCTTTAGCCTGGGTGGTCAGGGAGGGTTTCTCAGAGGAGGTGACCTTGAGCAAGACTTAAAGGGTGAGAATCAACCTGCTATGTAAAGATCTGTGAGGAGGATGTGCCAGGAATAGAGAAGAGCAAGGGCCCAGGCTTCAAGGTGAAGATCAAGGAAATGTCTCTGTAGCTGGAGAGCAGGGATTGAGGTCAGCAGAATGGGGGTGACATCGGGAAGGAGAGGAGGGGCCAGGTGACTGATAAGGAGCCCTCAACCCTGCCTGCCCCAGAGTCACTGTGGAATTCTCCATACATGGAGAGACAGCAGAACTACCCAGAAAGCCCCCTGACTTGCCACCGGGACAGCATGCGTGGTTTAGGGTCCACAGCTCCGTACAGGAACTCTCGCATGTGTTCATGTTCATTGATATCCTCCAGTCTGCACCAAAGGATGTCTGAGAATTAACGATCAACTCCAGTTTCCTGGAAATGAATGTGGAGGGGCAGACTGAGGTTGCAGGGTGTTCCTGGAGGCCTACAGTGAGCCCTGTGCTAATGTGGTCAGCTCTATTCAGAATGCATGCTTGAAAATGAGGCATCAGGGTAAATAACAGTGCTCTCTGGGGTTTTTTTTTTCTTCCCCCGCTCTGCTCCCCCCTCTTTTTTTTTTTTTTTTTTGAGACAGAGTCTTGCTCTGTTACCCAGGCTGTTGTATAATTGGCATGATCTTGGCTCACTGCAGCCTCCACCTCCTGGGTTCAAGTGATTCTCCTGCCTTGGCTTCCTGAGCAGTTGGGATTACAGATGTCCACCACCATGCCCAGCTAACTTTTACATTTTTAGTAGAGGCGGGGTTTCGCCACATTGGCCAGGCTGGTCTCGAACTCCTGACCTCAAGTGATCCAACGGCCTCAGCCTCCCAAAATACTGGGATTACAGGCATGAGCCACTGCACCTGGCCTTCCCCCTGTATTTTTATGCATAGGTTGGAAGTGCTCTCTGTCTGGGGGGCCATGTGGAAAGATGGGTCAAAGACGGAAGCAGTGATGCTCCCAATAGCATCCTGGCTGCAGATCAGCTGGGTCTGGAGCTAAATCTTGGTGAATTTGACACACAGCCTGATTATTGTCTGGAAAGTTCTGGAGAGGAACTCAGTCACCTGTCACCTGTCTTCCCAGGCAGGTATTTCCTTCGAGCTCTTTGAACCTCAGCACCCTGCTGGGGAGTGACCCCTGCCTGGGTTTAGGTTCTGCAGTTGGCATGCAGGTCAAAATGTATCGGAGGTGTGCCTGCAACACAGGCCAGGGCCTGACTGGTGCTGCGTGTGCCATTATCCTGGAATTGAAGGGAGGCGCAGGCACTAGAATTTTGAAGACGCTTCTCAGGCGAGGGCTGTGCATAGCCAGGGTTGACAGGCTCAGGAGCTGGGTGGGGGTCCTGGGAAGAGGGTGAGAATTGGACTCTGATCTCACCAGCCAGGTGCTTCAGGCTGGGCCCCAGAAACCCCTGTCAGGTAGGTCACAGAGATGAAGGACAACTCAGGTCCCAAGAAGTCGAGAAGAGAGCCAGCCAGCGAGCAGGTTTAAAAGTTAGAGCTGGGCCAGGTGCGGTGGCTCACGCCTGCAATCCCAACACTTTGGGAGGCCAAAGTGGGTGGATCACTTGGGGCCAGGAGTTTGAGACCAGCCCAGCCAACCTGGTGAAACCCTGTCTCTACAAAAAATACAAAAATTAGCCAGGTGTAGTGGTACACACCTGTAGTCCCAGATATTCTGGAGGCTGAGGCATGAGAATCGCTTGAACCCAGGAAGTGGAGGTTGCGTGAGCTGAGATCACACCACTGCACTCCAGCCTGGGTGACAGAGCGAGACTCTTTGTCTGAAAAAAATAAAAAGTAAATAAAAGCTGGAGCTGGCTGGACTGTGGGGCTCATGCCTGAAATCCCAGTGCTTTGGGAGGCCGAGGAAGGAGGATCATGTGAGCCCAAGAATTCCAGATCTCCTAGTGATACCCCCATCTCCACACAAAAAATAAATACATAAAAATAAATTTTTAAAAAATTAAAATATTAGCCAGGCGTTGTGGCACATGCCTGTAGTCCCAGGTACTCAGGAGGCTGAGGTGGGAGGATCGCTTGAGCCCAGGAATTTGAGGCTGCAGTGAGCTGAGATGGGGCCACTGCACTCCAGCCTGGGCAACACAGCAAAATCCCATCTCTAAAGTAAATAAAACAAAATAAAATAGCTGGAGCTTATTGTCACCTTAGGAGCTGAGAAGTGACTAGATTTGTCGCAACAAAACTCCTGCACGTAGTCCGGAGACATCATCTCAGACCATCCCCCAATGGCTCCCCGCAACCCTGGGCTATCAGGGATGAGGGGCTGCTTTTCAAGGAGGCCAGTCCAGGACCTTGGCCTGGCCTGCCTGACACAGCTACTCCTGGCTGCCTCCCCGCCCCTCCCACACATCTGCATGGGATGGCTGCCCTCCTTGCTCACCGCGGCCACCCAAGCCTGCCCGTCTTGGCTTCCAGGAGACGCAGATGCCCAGGCTAGGGGCAGCAGCCATCCTCTGGCTCTTCTGCCTTGTCTGAAAGTCAAGGTTATTTCTGCCCCTCCTACCTTTTCCCAAAAGCCCTCAAGGGCAGGGCCGGTTACGGGCAGGGCAGTGCGAGGGGTTGGAGGGCCATTCTGCCCAGGCCACTCATTCCTGATGAGCCCCCAATGCAGCCTGTTGTCGCTGTGTTGGGGAGGGTTTCTAGGAAGTATCTATGTGTGTTGAAGTTAAAGCATTCACTTGCTAAATATAGATGTATTCGGTTCACCTTAATTTGTGTACCCCTGCTTTTAGGAAAGAAGAAAAGAAAGAAAGAGAGAGAAGGAAGGGAATGGGAATGGGAAGGGGAAGGGGAAGGAGAAGGAGAGGAAAGGAAAGGAAAGGAAAGGAAAGGAAGAAGGAAGAAGGAAGGAAAGGTGAGAGGGAGAGAAGGAGGGAGGGGAGGGAGGGAGAGAAGGAAAGAAAGAAAACAAAGAAAAGAAGGGTGCAGTGGCTTACACCTGTAATCCCAGCACTTTGGAAGGCCAAGGCAGGTGGATCACTTGAGGTCAGGAGTTCGAGACCAGCCTGGCCAACATGGTGAAAACCCATCTCTACTTTTAGTAGATATAAAAATTAGCTGGAGGCCGGGCGCGGTGGCTCACGCCTGTAATCCCAGCACTTTGGGAGGCCAAGGCGGGTGGATCACGAGGTCAGGAGATCGAGACCATCGTGGCTAACATGGTGAAACCCTGTCTCTACTAAAAAAAAATACAAAAAATGTGCCGGGCATGGTGGTGGGCACCTGTAGTCCCAGCTGCTCAGGAGGCTGAGGCAGGAGAATGTCGTGAACCCGGGAGGCGGAGCTTGCAGTGAGCCGAGATCGTGCCACTGTACTCCAGCCTGGGCGACAGAGCAAGACTCTGTCTCAAAAAAAATAAAATTTGCTGGGCATGGTAGTGCACACCTGTAATTCCTGTTACTTGGGAGGCTCAGGCAGGAGAATCACTAGAAGCCAGGAGACCGAGGTTGCAGTGAACGGAGATCACACCACTGCACTGCAGCCTGGGTGACAGAGCAAGACCCTATCTCAAAAAACAAAACCAAAAATAAAAAAAGAAAGAAACAAAGAAAGAAACAAAGAAACAAAGAAAAAGAAAAGCTCTCTAAAACTCATCAGGAACAAACTCCAAAGACAGCATCTCTCAGGTGAGCTCAGGAAGGGCTCTGAGTGTTTTGAAAATCAGGACTTGGTGAGGCCCAGTGGTGAGAGTGTCTGTGTAAAGTTGCATTATTCAGAACAAGTTTTCCTGTATAAAAATAATACCAAAAAACTAACCGCAAATGTCAGTGATCAGAGGTTTGGAATTTGGACTACTTCTGCTCCAGAAGGAACTATCTGGAAAGATGGCAGACGGGACCAGTTTCTTTCTGGGGAACGAGACTGGGCTGATGTCAGAATTCCCCAATTTAAAATCAGAACTTCCCCCTGTCCCCAGCTCCAGGCCCTCCTGGCTCCTGGGAGCCACAGAGAGATGGCTCCCGTGGGCAGCCGCTGTGGATGGATCCTTTATTGGGCATCTTGAATTCCGAGCACCAGCCCCACATTTGCAAGCAGAGCCTGCAGGTGACCAAAGTGGAGCTGCACCTGTGACGTGCTAACTCCCCATCTGCTGGGCGGCACAGCTGGGCAGAGAGAAGGTGGAGAACCCCTGCCGTCTCCACCCCTCCAACCCCACCCCTCCCCCAGCCAGCTAAAGCGGCTTCAGGAAGGGCCACGTTCTGAAATGAGGGCTGGGGGCAGGCCACGAGGGTGCTATTAGTCCTGTGTTTGTGGCCTCCTTGCCTGCCTGGCTGGTCCATGAGACCAAGCAAGGCCCTTTCTCCCCACCAGCGGGGAACATGCTGCCACGCGAGGGATGGCAAAGGGTTTACGGGCAGTTGACAACTTGGTGTGCTATTTCCATAAATGCTGATGAGTTTCTACCAGTTGTTCACACATCATTCAAGAGATACCTTTTGAACACCAAGAATACACAAAGTCCAGGCAGGGAGGGCAGAGAGCCTATGCCTGGCTAACACCGGCAGGAAGCAGCTGCTCCCTTCTTTGATAGAGGCAAGTACTCCAGAGGTGACAGAGGGGCCTTGCACCCAGGCTTTGGGGCAGCCACGCAGAGGCTCGGCAGAGGGTGCTTCATTATGGGCCAGTCATTGCCCCAACCCCCACCCTCACCTGGGGCTACCCACTGCTCCCACTTCTCAGGGGCAGGAAGTAAGCCTGTGAGAAGTTAAGGAGCTTCCCCAGGCCTTTCACTACTCAGTGGTAGAGCTGGGACTTGAACCCATAGCACATGCCTCACACCTCTCCTTGAGCTAGAACCACTTACATGTTTGGGGGTCTGAAAGGCCAGCGTCCGTTGTAAATAATACAGGAACAGAGATGGGCTCTTGGAATGAACATGTCACTCCTGGCCGGGCCGGTGGCTCATGTCTGTAATCCCAGCATTTTGAGAGGCCCAGCTGGGGGAATCACTTGAGGTCAGGAGTTCGAGACCAGATATGGTGAAACCCTGTCTCTACTAAAAATACAAAAATTAGCCAGGCATGGTGGTGCATGCCTGTAATCCCAGCTACTCGGGAGGCTGAGGCAGGAGAATTGCTTGAACCCAAGAGGCGGAGGTTTCAGTGAGCCGAGATCGCGCCACTGCCCTCCAGCCTGGGCAACTGTGGAGACAGGGTCTCACTATGTTGCAGAGGCTGGTCTCGAACTCCTGGGCTCATCAAGGAATCCTCCTGCCTTGACTTCCCAAAGTGTTGAGATTACAGGCGTGATCTGTAATCAGATTTTTGAGACTCCATCTCAAAATAAACCAAGAGAAAATGTCAGCCCTTTGTTGGATGAAGCCATTCCAGGCTGGTGTCACATAATTCACTGTGCTTCCCTGCCCATCCCTCACCCACTGCAGACCTGAAATAGGGCATTGCAAGGGACACCTCGACATTTACAGATGCACACCATTTCTTATGGGTGAGCGCTGATTAGTCACAGGCCACGCAGCCCAGCCCTGTGCTGAATGATGTGGGGCAGATTAGAAACCACAGCCCGTTTCTGCTCCTAAGGCTGAATTCCTCCATGGGAAGTCAGGATCAGAAAGCAAAGCAGGAGACGAATATGATCAAGCATTGGATGGCAGCCCCCATTCTCTTATTTCTGCATTTCTCTTAAAGTTCTGTGTTTCAGTCAAGAGTCCACCCAAGGCGGGGCAAGGTGGCTCATGCCTGTAATCTCAGCGTTATGGGCAGTCAAGGCAGGAGGATTCCTTGATGAGCCCAGGAGTTCAAGATGAGCCTGTGCAATATAGTGAGACCCTGTCTCTACAAAAAATAACAACAACAAAAAATTAGCCGAGTGTGGTGGCATGCACTTGTATTCCCAGGTACTTGGGAGGCTGAGATGGAAGGATCTCTTGAGCTCGGGAGGTCGAGGCTGCAGTGAGCTGAGATTACACCACAGCACTCCACCCTGGGTGACAGTGTGAGACCCTGTCTCTGACAAAAAAAAAGAGTCCACCCCAGGCTCCCCGCTGCTGGGCAGGCTTCCCGTCTCCCTCTCCCAGCTGCAGCTCAGACTCTGATCTGCACTTGCACTTAGGACAGCTCACCACACCCCACCAACCCCTCTCCCACCGCTACCCCTCTAGAAGCTGAGCCTCCTGGGAGCAGTGTTGGGGCAGGTTCTGCTTGGTTCCCCTCCAGCACCAGGGCCAGGGCGCGGCACACTCACACCCACCCACTCGGTCACGCCCTGGGTGTTTCTCTAGGGCCCTCCGTGGGCCAGTCTCTGAGCTGGATGCAAACGTTCTTAAGGAGAAAAAGAAATCAGTTTCTGTCTTCTGAGAACTGACAGTGTAACAGCAGTGAACCCAATAAACAACCATAACAAAATGCTGAGCAATGGCAGACCATGATAAGGGTTATGCAGGGAAGGAACAAGACACCCTAGAAGAGAGGAACAGCAGAAACTAAAGCTACATGGGCGTGGAGCATCAGGGAGGCCTCTGCTCAGGGTGTGCACGCCCAGTGCCTCATAGGGGCTCACGGTTTGATGAACACATTTGAAGGTAATGGAAGGAAAGGTGACAAGAGAGGAGAAAGTGTGCAAAATGGGGCAAATGGGCTCGGCACAGTAGCTCATGCCTGTCATCTCAGTGCTTTGGGAAGCCAAGGTGGGAGGATTGCTTGAGCCCAGCATTTCAAGACCAGCCTGGACAACATAGAAAGACCCCCGTCTCTATGGAAAATAATTTTTTTTTGAGACAGAGTCTCATCTGTCGCCCAGGCTGGAGTGCAGTGTTGTGATCTCGGCTCGCTGTAACCTCCACCCACCAGGTTCAAGTGATTCTCATGCCTCAGCCTCCTGAGTAGCTGGGACTACAGGGGTGTACCACCAAACCCAGCTAATATTTTTGTATTTTTAGTAGAGATGAGGTTTCACCGTGTTGGCCAGGCTAGTCTTGAACTCCTAACCTCATGATCCACCCGCCTTGGCGTCCCAAAGTGCTAGCATTACAGGCATGAGCCACGGCTCCTAGCCCAGAAAATAATTTAAAAAAAAAAAAAGCAAAATGAAATAAAGTGGGGCAAAGGAAAATCCGACTGAAAGAGAGCCTGGCATTCGGTAATCAAAACCCTTTCCAAAGTTGAAGGACCAAAGCTCCGTATGAAGGTGACCAAGGAGGTACTTGGACAGTCGGCCAGCCAGCTCCTGAACGGCTGCAGGTGCACCTGATTCCAAAAAGTAGGAGTAAGTCAGTCCCAGAGGGAAGTACAAGTTCAGCTCCCTGAAGCCTGCTGTGCCATTTATGGGCCATTTCTGCGTGTAAAACAGGAAATTAGGGCATTAAAAATGACGAACGAGCCAAATTAGCCCATCTGTCTCTCACAGAATCCCCCTGGGCTACAGTAACTGTGACCCTGGCCAGCCCCTGAGAGCTGAGAACCAGGCAGGCTGCAGGTCTCCTATGCCCATGGTGCCCGACTCTGCCTCTCTGGGAGACTGAGCCCGGAGCAGGACTCCGCAGGGAGCTGCCTCAGCCAGAGCGGTGGTGGGCATGGTGGGGATGGACGAGATGGCAGGGTCTGAAGCTTTCCCAGGGACGTCTCCCAGAGAGAAGAGCAATCTCCTTCTGGAAGTTTCCAGCAGCCCTGCACCCAGGGGCTCAAACAGCGGCATCAGGACCCAGATTGTCATGAGAGGCTCAGCTGTCCTCGGAGTGGAATTCTTTCACAGGCAGGCTCTCCCCAGTGGCGCCAAAGACGACCACAACTTCAGTCCCAGTCTCAGCTCAAGGACAGGGGCTTGTTAAGCACTTCCCCGCCATATCTTGGGATTCGTTCTGATTGGTTCAGCTTAGCTCGCTGCCCACCCCTGAACCAGTCACAGTGGCCTGCAGCTGCACTTCTGTGCCCTCATTGGTTGGCCATTCCTGGGTGGTGCCACTCCCTGCTGGAGCTCTACCTAAATCACAAGGACTGTGAGTCATGGATGGGTCCTCCAAAGAAAAGCAGGGTGACTTGGACAAAACAAACAACAAGACAGCCAACTACAGCTGGGATAAGAGACGTGTGAAGGGGGAAAAGCAAAACCGCAATGGAAAGGAAAAGTCCCCAAAGGGAAGTGTTAGTGCTCAGAGATGGAGGGGGACCCCGGCAGATCCAGGAGGTTGTAATGGGCCCGGCATAGCGGCTCCCGCCTGTAATCCCAGGACTTTGGGAAGCTGAGGCGGAAGGATTGCTTGAGCCCAGGAGTTCCAGACCAGCCTGGGCAACAGTGAGACGGTATCTCTACAAAAAAAAAAAAAATATATATATATATATATATATATATATGTGTGTGTGTGTGTGTGTGTGTAGCCTGGCGTGGTGGCATATGCCTGTGGTCCCTGCTACTCGGGAGGCTGAGGCGGGAGGATCATTTGAGCCCAGGAGGTCGAGGCTGCTCCCTCGGGCTCACTCGAGGCTGATCATAGCTCACTATGATCACACCACTGCACTGCAGCCTGGGCGACACAGCGAGACCCTCTCTCAGGAAAAAGAAGAAGAAGAAGAAGAAGAATGTCATGGAAGGAGTGACATTTGGATGGTTATGAAGACTGGGGAGTTCTCATGAGCAGTAACCACTGGGCCATTTTCTACCCTGCACTTTCTCTCTCCTGCAGGTGCCTTTTTCTTAATTACACCCAGAGAGTATAGGAAAGTGGATGCCAGCGATATTTATTTTCTGCTCTGAGCCCAGCACAGGTATCTCACCAGGGGCATCTTTCTTAATGAGGGAAGAAAAATGTCAGAACAGCGATCAGCCACGATGCACCCAGTGGACTTAAAAATAAGCAAAAATAACATGAAAAATTTTTTGCATTAGCTGGCTGTATATATCATCCAAGACTATGAGAGCAGGATTTTCTTTGTGCCATGGTGAGATCTGTTACTAGGGGTTTCCTCACAGTGGATGTGCTTCACAGAGGGGATATTCATTCTGGGGATTATTTTATTCAATTTAAAACCCGAGCAGAATTCGGGGGCTCAAGCCCATCTGTTCCAGCTGAGGTGCCAACCTCCTCCTTGTGTTTCAGGTCTGTATCCTCTACCCTCTTGGTGGTGCCTCCTTACTTGCATCTGAGGTTACACCTTTTATGTGTATTTGGGGGCTTCAGGGGCAGAGCAGAAGTCCCTGCCACTTAATAAGAAAGCAACCCTCTGTGAGGTCATATTACCTTCACACAAACCTGTGAGTAGGGATTCTCATCCCCATTTAAGAGAAGAGGAGACTGAGGCTTGGATGGGCTTATCCACTGATCCACTGTGCTACACACCTTCCCTATCTGCTCTATCAGGGCCAGAGATTGGCTGGGCACGGTGGCTCACACCTGTAATCCCAGCACTTTGGGAGGCTGAGGCCAACGGATCGTTTGAAGCCAGAAGTTTGAGACTAGCATGGCCAGCATGGGAAAACCCCATCTCCACTAAAAGTACAAAAATGAGCCAGGCATGGTGGTGCGAAATCTAATCCCAGCTACTTGAGAGGCTGAGGCACAAGAATCACTTGAACCCGGGAGGCGGAGGTTGCAGTGACCTGAGATCATGCCACTGCACTTCAGCCTGGGTGGCAGAGCAAGACTCTGCCTAAAAACAAAAAACAAAACAACAACAAAAATTAAAAGGAAAAAAAAAAATTAGTGGGTGTGGTGGTGCATGGCTATAATCCTAGCTATTTAGGAGGCTGAGGTAGGAGGATCTTTTGAGTCCAGAAGTTAGAGGCTGCAGTGAGCCATGATAGTGCCTCTGTACTCCAACCTGGGTGACAGAGCAAGGCTGTCTCAAAAAAAAAAAAAAAAAAAAAAAAAAAGCTGGGCCCAGTGGCTCACACCTGTAATCCCAGCACTTTGGGAGACCAAGGTGGCTGGATCACTTGAGGTCAGGAGTTTGAGACTACCCTGGCCAATGTGGTGAAACCCCATCTCTACTAAAAAAAAAAAAAAAAAAAAAAAAAAAATTAGCCAGGCATGGTGCTCGTGGCCCATGCCTGTAGTCCCTACTACTCCAGAGCCTGAGGTAGTAGGATCGGTTGCTTGAACCTGGGAGGTAGAGGTTGCAGTGAGATCACACCACTGTACTCCAGCCTGGGTGACAGAGCAAGACTCCATCTCAAAAAAAAAAAAAAAAAAAAAGTCTAGCCCAGAGCCCAAGCAGGGTGGCCCTGGATGCATTCTGTCCGATGACTGAATGAATGGGTCATGGGTCCCCACCCATGTCAGGACTGTATGCTCCGGGCACAGGCACCCCAAATCATTTCTGAGGCTGGGTGCACAGTTGGAGCTCTCAATAAGGGCTTGATGCTGGCCAGAGGGGCTGCAGAGAGGAGGGGGCTAACTCCCCCTCCCTAATTCTAGGCCAAGGCAGGAGAAGGATGAAAAGACTCCGAGGAGGAAGTCCTTGAAGTGATGAAATGAAAGTCATCCTGATTGGCTTCACTTAGAGTAGTTCAGAGGAGGAAGAGCAGAGAATCAAATGAAGCCCGTCCCCAGGTCCCCAGGGCTCAGCTGCTCTCCTTCCTCTAGCAACACAACAAGGGTGTAGAGTGCTTGGGGGCCCCACTGCCACTGGATCACTTGGGAGAGGTGAATGGTACTCACCTCGCCTCTTCTGCAGCAGAGAAGTGGGGAGGATATATCAAGAGGAAAACAGAGAGGAGAGTCAATGAGAGACGGAGGTGATGAAACATGAGAAAGAGAAATGGTACTTAGCACAGGAGACACAGAAGGAGGCTGGAGAGGTGGAGCGGGTTCAAAAAAGAGAGAGGAGCTGGTAGTCTCCCCTCTGCCCTGCACACCCCCTTCACCCTCCTCCACTGGCTCTGTGTACCCCTCCACAGACTCTATCTGTGGATGCCTCGCTCTGCCTTCTGGGCAGGTGGACCTGGGAGGCCCTAGCAGGAGACTGGGGGCAGAGGAGAGCACGTAGAGTGGGGGTTCCCTGAGCTCCTCCTCCTTCTTCGGTCACCACTGCTATCAGGGAGTGCTGCCTACACAGCCACCTTGCCCTGCGTCAGAGAACGCCTCCTCACGTAGCCCTGTGGCCCCAGGGATGGGACCAGCCCACTGCTACTAGACCCAGGGTACCACTCCTCCTCCTGAGGTCCCCCATGCAAACAGTTATTTATAAAACTCCGCCTGGATGGCCAGATTGAGCAATCCACTCAATGGGTCCTGGATGATACAGGGGCATTTGGGGCTTTTAATCCCCAGGAACGGAAGAACCCCTCTATGGAGGAGAGAGGCCCGTGCCTCTGATTTGAGAGGGTGTCCTCACTTCAGAGGTCACGGAGCATCCCCTGGAGTGGAGCACGGCCTCTTTTGGAAGGCAGCAGCCAGCACAGACTTCTTAGAAGGCCCTGCCCTCTGCTGAGTACCTATGAATGGCTGTTTGTTTTCTGTTGTTGTTTTTTTGTTTGTTTTTGTTTTGCTGTTGTTGTTTTTGAGATAGTCTCACTGTTTCACCCAGGCTGGAGTTTAGTGGTGCAATCTCGGCTCACTGCAACCTCTGCCCCCTGGGTTCAAGCAATTCCCCTGCCTCAGTCTCCTGAGTATCTGGGATTACAGGCGCCCACCACCACGCCCGGCTAATTATTGTATTTTTAGTAGAGACGGGGTTTCACCATGTTGCCCAGGCTGGTCTGGAACTCCTGACCTCAGGTTATCCACCCACCTTGGTCTCCCAAAGTGTTGGGATTTTGGGCGTGAGCCACTGCGCCCAGCCGCGAATGGCTATTTGATGAGTGAGTCCCAGGCTCAGCTGCAGCTGTCTTCAGAGGACAACCCTTAAGATAAATAAATAAAGCCTCCCCTGACTGTGCATGCCCATGTCCAGGCTCCCAGCTCTATTTTTAGAATGTAGGACAACTTTCTCCCGGAATAGACAAGACACGCTAATCCAGGAGGGAGGCCTGGAGAGATGAAGACGTCGAGTCCAGATATGAATTAGTCGTGAGTATATTATTTGAAGAAATGTTGAACAGCTAGGCAAATATTTGATACCTTTGAATTGGAGCTGGCGTTTTCACAGGCAGAGTGCTGGCAGCTGCTGAGACATCCCCCTTACTGGTGGCATACCTTGCTGTCACACCCGGTGCTGCAGGCCACCTCTGTGGTACACTGAGAAGTAATTAAAGTTGCATGCCTGCTGGAATCCCCCGCAGCCATGCACCCAGCCTGGGTCTCCGGGACAGTGCTTGGCATGTGAGTGGATCCAAATCGCCTTTTCTTTTTTAAAAGAAATATTTATTTTCCTTAAATATACCATCATCTTATTAAAGGAATGAAGTTTCTGCCTCAGTGGGGCTCCTTTTTTTGGAAAGAAAACATGATCTGTGGTTTGGACTCTCTAGTCTGTGATCGTGCGGAGGGGGTTCCCAGGAAAGACACCCGCCTTCCCTTGGCCCAGGAAACAGGCCTTGCCTATAAGGCAGGAGGATATGGGGGGAGACCTCAAGGTTTGGGGGCAGCTGTGGGAGTCTCTGCACACTGGCAGAGAATTAACTAACCTCTGGGAGCTTAGAGGGAAAACCCCGGGGGAACAATGATGTCGGGGGCACGGTCAGCAGAGTGGCCGAGCCATCTGTACACCAGGTACCTCGTCCGGGAGTGGGGGCTGGCATTGGCATCCCCAGTTTACAGAGGGGGAAACAGAAAATCCGCGATGTGGCCAACACCAGTGATGTCAGAGCCGAGCCAGGGCATGACGGAGCGAGTCTGGGAAGCAGTTTGCAGACCACCCCATGGGGTTTACAACAGCAAAAGCTAATACTCTTCGAGCTCTTGCCTGGGCCTGGGGCTCTACCTGCCTCGCTCAGTCCCCTGTCCCCAGGCTCAGAGGATTCTGGCCCCCGGGTGACAGTCCCCTCCCCCTCCCCCCTCGCCCCGAGCCTACAGCCCGTTCTGCAGGGGTCATGCCTTGCTCTTGACGATCAGGGCGATCTGCAGGTGCTCCTGGTGGGAGCCTGGCCCGCCCTCCCCTTTTCTGCACCCCCTCCAGCACCCGCAGCGAGCCAGCTCTGAGGTTAATTCTGTGCCAGTGTGCAAATACGGCTGCCGCCAAATCGCAGCCTCGTGCCCGCAGCCTCGCGCCTCAGGGGTAAGGCCTGATTTCTGAGCTAAGGGAACGTGGGAGCCTTGCGAAGCCTCCACAAGGCACGCACTTCCATGAACCCCACTTTAGAGATGAGAAAACCGGGTTAGAGAGGGACGCACGTCACCCCCTGGGCGCGGCGCCGGCCACCGCGCGCTGGCTCCCAGGAGACGTGGGGCTCGGTTTCTACTGGGAGAAGCCGAGCAAAGCCAGAGGCTGTTGGTGACTTCCCGGGAGAGCGGCGCGGGCGCGGGGGCGCTGGGTGGGGGTCTGAGCACCAGCCTGGCCAGGCCTCCCCGCTCCGCAGCTGCCCGGGCGCCGCCACCAGATGGCAGCAGACGCTTTGCGATCGAGCGGCCGGGAGGGCGCGGGGCCGGGTCGGAGCCGGGTCAGGGGAGCCCACCCGCCGCGCGGCTCGGTCTCAGGGCCGCCTCCTCCCTCCGCTCCCCCGGCCTGCGCCACCCAGGCCTCCAGGAGCCCGCCCGAGCAGCACCCCGCCCGCCCTCGGGCAGCCACCTCACGCTGCTCAGGAAGCGCTGATTGGCTTGGGCCGGAGCCGGGTCCCCCAGCCATCGACCCCGCGGGGAGGGCGCGGAGTGGGCGGGGACTGCGGCTGGGGAGGCCGCGGAGACCCCTCGGACCAGCCCAGCTCACCCCCGCTACGAGAGGGGCCGTCACCCACGCGAGCCCTGAGGATGCTGACCCGGAGGGGCGGCAGAGGGCAGAGCGCGACCCTGCCCTGTGTCCCCGCGGCAAGGCCCGCGCTGGGCCCCGCCGAGCTCCACCACGCCCGACGACGCTCAGAACCCGGCCTGCAGTGCTGGATGCGAGAGGTTTGGGCGAGCATGGGTGCAGGCCCCGTGGGCAAGTCAGGGCGCCTCTGAGCTGGCCCTGGCTGGGTGTTGGAGGTGAAGGCTGCAGAATGGGGGAGGGTGGCCAGGCTCCCACCTCGGGGAGATCACCTGGCCCGTCAAGGGCAACGCATTGCACAGGGGCACAAAGATGGACCAGCGGACACTGGGGACTACCACGGGGTGTGGGCGAAGCAAGGGCTGAAAAACCACCTACTGGGTTCCATGCTTACTACCTAGGTAACGGGATCATTCGTACCCCAAACCTAACAGTACACCGGTGTAACAAATCTGCACGTGTAACCCCCTCCACCTCCCACGAATCCAAAATCAAAGTGGAAATTATTATTACTATTTTAAAGAGCAATTCAGGACGGGCGCAAAACGGGATGGAGGTTCGAGTGGGGGTCGAGGGCCATGACCCGGGAGCTGGAATCTTCTGTGCCAGGGGACGGGGGCTGAGAGTTGAGGGTGCCCGGGGACCTCTAGAGGGACCCTGCACTACACAGATCGGGACACTGCAGCCAGGAGCAGCCGCGGGCACCCGGGCGTCAAGGGGAAGGTGGAGGCAAGCACTGAGAAAGCGGGGGAGGCGGCTCCATCGTAGCCTTCAAGAAGCTAAAAATAAAGTGCCTCGCGGTGGACGCTGTACAGCCCACTAAAAAAAATGACCTCCTCGGCCCGCGCCATAAAAAGCCCACCTGGCCGTGCGCTCCCGCGCGCAGCCCCGAAGCTCTCCGCTGCCCCTTGGCCTGGAGTCAGGCTGCCTGCGGGCGGGAGGGCTGGGCTGCCCGCCTCAGGCTCATCAGCGAAGCCACCCGCGGGCGGGGAGCAGGGGCTGCACTGCCCCCGCTTGGGCGCCTACTGTATGCACATTGCAGTTCCACGCATTTATTCACAAGTCCTTAGAAAGGGTAAAAACAATGAAATAAAACAAAATACGATGAAGAGAAGTAAAACAATAAAAAATTAAAAGACAGTGTTGTGGTGTGGAATGAAACCTCAAGTTCCATTCCTGGCTGTCATTCCTCTCTGGGCTGGGTCACGGGGATTTTTGTTTGTTTGTTTTGTTTTTGTTTTTGTTTTGAGACAGGGTCTCACTCTGTCGCCCAGGAGGGAGTGCAGTGGTGTAATCTCGGCTCCCTGCAACCTCCACCTCCCGGGTTCAAGCGATTCTCATGCCTCAGCCTCCTGAGTAGTAGCTGGGATTACAGGCGCGCGCCACCATGCCCAGCTAATTTTTATATCACGCCTAATTTTTTTTTTTTTTTTTTAAGACAGAGTCTCACTCTGTTGCCCAGGCTGGAGTGCAGTGGCGCCATCTCGGCTCACTGCAACCTCCGCCTCCCAGGTTCAAGCTTAATTTTTATATTTTCAGTACAGACGGGATTTCACCTTGTTGGCCAGGCTGGTCTCCAACTCCTGGCCACAAGCAATGCGCCTGCCTCGGCCTCTCAAAGTGCTGGGATTACAGGCAGGAGCTACCGTGCTTGGCCGGATCCTTCATTAAACGGGAATATGAATGCTTGCTGCAGACATTTAAAAGGAAGGAAACACGGGGCAGGGTGTGGACTAAGACCTACCAGCTTTTTCTCAGGGTCTCAGGCCCAGGGCCTTACTGCCTTTATTTTATTTTATGTTATATTTTCTCACTGTGTTTGTTCTTTACTTTGTATTGTGTTTCATTGTTTTTGCTCTTTCTTTTCCTAAGAACCTGACCCTAATGCTGACCTGAGCCCTGCGCATTCCTGCTCTGTGGTCTGTAAGTCCTGAACACACTGTGAGCACGTAGTTGGGGGGGCGGGGCTCTCTATCAGATCTTCTGATCTGCCCCTTGCCCCAGAAAGAACCCTCCCTGCTCACAAGGCTGGCTCCACTTCCTGGGCCTCCTTGACCTTAATAAACAAAGGCCTCCTACAAGCTGATAACAAAAAGGCAAACAACACCGTGGAAAAATGGGCCAAGATAGGAGGAGGCAATTCACAGAAGAGGAGCTCCAGACATCCTAAAAGCATGTGCAAAGATCCTCAGCCTCTCAAAGTGTCAGGAACATTCCTGCCAGAACAGTACCTGTGACTATGACAAAAATTCAAAAGAACACTAGCATTTAAGGTGGATGAGGTTGCGGGGAAGTGGACACCTATCCTGGTCATTGCTGGTGGGAGGACAAATTGTTACATGTTTTGCAAAGTAACTATAATTTTAATTACAATTAAAAATGTCTGTGAGGCCAAGCATGGTGGCTCACATCTGTAATTCCAGCATTTTGGGAGGCCTAGGTGGGTGGATCACGTGAGGTCAGGAGTTCAAGACCAGCCTGGCCAATATGGTGAAACCCCATCTCTACTAAAAATACAAAAATTAGCCGGGCATGGTGGCAGATGCCTGTAATCCCAGCTACTGGGGAGGCTGAGACAAGAGAATTGCTTGACCCCAGGAGGCAGAGGTTGCAGTGAGCCGAGATGGTGCCACTGCACTCCAGACTGAGCCACAGAGTAAGACTCTGTCTCAGAAAAAAAAAAAAATTCTTCTCCTTAATTCCTTTTTTGATCCACATGTCAAGAAATAGTTAAGGCTGGGCGCAGTGGCTCATGCCTGTAATCCCAACACTTTGGGAGGCCGAGACGGGCAGATCACGAGGTCAGGACGAGACCATCCTGGCTAGCATAGTGAAACCCCGTCTCTACTAAAAATACAAAAAATTAGCTGGGCGTGGTGGCGGGCGCCTGTAGTCCCAGCTACTCGGGAGACTGAGGCAGGGGAATCGCTTGAACCCAGGAGGTGGAGGTTGCAGTGAGCCGAGATTGCGCCACTGCACTCCAGCCTGGGTGACAAAGCGAGACTCTGTCTCAAAAAAAAAAAAGAAAGAAAAAAAGAAATGGTTGAATTTCCAAGTAAGTACTACAGGTTTGTTTTCCTCAATGATTCTTGAGGGGAGCAGGCAGGGGCAGTGGGAGGGCCGGGAAGTGGGGGTGGGGGTTGGATTTTTTTTTTTTCCCCCGAGACGGAGTCTCCCTCTGTCGCCCAGGCTGGAGTGCAATAATAGTGCGATCTCGGCTCACTGCAAGCTCCACCTCCCGGGTTCATGCCAGTTTCCTGCCTCAGCCTCCCGAGTAGCTGGGGCTATAGGCGCCCGCCACCATGTCCGGCTAATTTTTTGTGTGTTTTTAGTAGAGACGGGGTTTCACCGCGTTAGGGATTTTTTTTTAATTGTTGCTTTCTGTTTTCACTAGGATATGATCAGAGAAGATAACAGGTAGAATTTTTTTTTTTTTTTTTTGGTCTTGATTCCCTGAGATCCTCCCGCCTTGGCCACCAAAGTGCTGGCATTACAGGTGTGAGCCACTGCACCCGGCCTCCTACAGAGGCCTTTCTACAGAAATCTACTACTTTCTGAAAGAGATACAAGTCATCATCATTATCCAAAAATAATTGTATTAGAGGAAAAAGAAAAAACACTTTAGCGTGAATCCACTTGGGGGAGGGCAAAATTTCATGCATAATGTTATACCGAGACATGAAACCAAGTAGTACAAAAAAGACATTTACTTTATCCAATATTCACTGAAATTTAGGTTATAATTGCAACAATGTCATTTTTAAGACAAATATAAATCCAGTGTAGTTTCCCATAGGTATGTTATACTTGAATAAAAAGTTTGCTTAAAAATAATAAATCTAATGTTGACTTTTTGAAAGTATAATTTTTCTAATAAAATTGTGTGATGTCATGACAAGACACCCTTCACTTCACATCTGACTTCTGCAATACTACTGTGTTTTGCAAAAGGTAATTGATGGCTTCAGCTATTGTCCTAAGGGCCTCTCTTAATCCTTTGCTATTTGTATCAGTCAGGGTTGCATTTCACAGAAACCCAATTTAGCAACTTTAACAAGCTAGGAGCTTATTTTTCTTATATGACAAAAAAATCCAAGGGCAAACAGATGGGCTGGTGCCATTGCACACGAAAAACATCACAGATGTGGCCCTTCTGGCCCCCGCTTCACCCTCCTGAAGGTTTCCTGTTTGCTTTCTCAAGGTAGCAGCTGCACCTCTAGGAATCTCATCCACATTCCAGTTCAAAGGGGGCATGACTCAAGGCAAAAAGGTTTCAGCCACCTTAGTCTGCCCCTTATTTATCGGGAGAGCAATAACTTTCACAGAAGTCCCACAAGTAGAATTTTTCATGTTACGTTGGCCAAAACACCATCACACGTCTACCCCTAGCTGCAGAAGAGTCTGGGAGGAGAGAATTTTTAGCTGAGTACATTACCACCCTAGGCAAAACTGGGTTCATGTCAGTGAAAACAGAATGAATATTGGGTAACAGTTGAGAACTTCTGTCACAATAATCAAACCATTTATTTTTATTTATGTACTGAGACAAGCTCTCACTATGTTGCCCACGCTGGTCTTGAACTCCTGGCCTCAAGCAATCCTCCCACCTTGGCCTTTCAAAGTGTTGGGATTACAGGTATGAGCCACCAGCACCTCACCCAATATTGCTATTTCATAAAATCCTTTTTTTTTTTTTCAAAATGTGTAGTTTCACTTTGTAATTGACTTGAATTATATTGTACTATGGGGTATTTCTACGATTATTGAGAGGCTGACCATCAAAAATGCTGATGCATTTGTCCAGGATAAATGCTAACAGTGAACTGGGAGGAATGTTTGAGTGAATAATAATTTTATAAAAGCTCAATTCATTAGTAACTGGATTCAAGTCACGACTTAACTGAGAATCATAATCATAGCTGTGAAAATTTGGGCAAATTACTCAACCTTCCTGTGCTTCTATTTCCTCATTTGCAAAATGGGAATGGTTTCTCAGTTGTCTAGTTCTGCAAAAGAAACCAGTTCAAAAATTTTAAACAAAAACCATTTTGTTTTCTCACAATTCTGTGTGTGGCAGTTTGGTGTGGGCTCAGCTGGATGGCTCTTCTGCTGATCTTGCCCTTGGTTACTAATGCAGCTATAGTTATCCAGCAACTCAGCTGGGACCAGATGTTCTAAGATGCCTCACCCCCATGTCTGATGATGGGTGTTTGGCCACAGGTCTTCAGCAGCCCAGCCCAGGCTTCTTCAAACGATGGTGGAAGTGTTCCAAGAGACCAAGAGTGGAAGCTGTGCAGTGTCTTGAGGCCTAACTCACAAGTAAAAAAAAAGTAATTTCCACAACATCCCATTGTCAAAGCAAGTTGCAAAGCCAGACCAGATTCATGGATATAAAAATAGATTCTCTTTGGGAGGCTGAGGGGGCTGGATTGCCTGAGTTCAGGAGTTTGAGACCAGCTTGGGTAACATGGCGAAACCCTGTCTCTTACAAAAATATGAAAAATTAGGTAGGCTTGGTGGTTCGCACCTGTAGTCCCCACTACTGAGAGGCTGAGGTGGGAGGACCACTTGAGCCTGGGAGGAGGAAGTTGCAGTGAGCTGAGACTGAGCCACTGCACTTCAACCTGGGTGACAGAATGAGACCCCATCTCAAAAAAAGAAATAAAAATAGGCCGGGTACAGTGGCTCATGCCACAGCACTTAGGGAGGCTGAGGCGGATGGATCACCTGAGATCAGGAGTTGGGGACCAGCCTGGCCAACTCGGCAAAAACCCATCTCTACTAAAAATACAAAAAAAATTAGCTGGGTGTGGTGGTGTGGTGTGCACCTGTAGTCACAGCTACTTGGGAGGCTAAGGCAGGAGAATCACTCGAACCTAGGAGGCAGAGGTTGCAGTGAGCTGAGATCACATCACTGCACTCCAGCCTGGGCAATAGAGTGAGACACCATCTCAAAAAAAAAAAAAAATACATTCTGCCTCTTAAAAGAGGAATTGATAAAGTCACATTGCAAAAGTTTGTATATACAAGGATGGAAGAAATTATTATAGTCATCTTGGCTAACAGATAGTAATAAATCATGACTTATAATTTGTGGTAAGGACCAAAAGGGTTAGTACATGTAAAGTACTTAGAACCTTGGCTGGCGCATCATAAGAGCTTAACGTTTGTTATTTCTTATTATCATTATTGTTGCTACTGTAATTGTACCAGGAATACTTTTGTTTTTCAAAGCAGTCTTATAATTACAGGGACTTGAATAATAGACACTCAGATAATTAGTCCTTTGTATTAAAATATCTTCTATTATAATTATATTTTTACCATGTTCTCTGTGTATTCCTGGGAGTTTTGCTTTATGTGTTTGGCTACCACATTATTTGGTACATACATGTTTCTGAAGACTTTAGTTTCTCTGTGAATTGCACTTCCATGTTTCATAATCTCCTTCTCTGCCCAGGACCTCGCCCCTTGGATTCCATGTTGATTCATCTTCATACTGCCACTATGCTTCTTTTTTTGTCTGCATTTTTCCATTAACTCCTTGCTCAACAATTAATTTTCAACTTTTCATTGTGTCTTTATCTTAGATGTGCCTCATATAAACAGCATCTACTTGAATTTTCTTTTTTTCCAATTTGACAGGAAAATTCATAATTTATAATGATAGATGATATATATGGGTTTAACCTCTTCCATCTTATTGTGTGTTTACTGATTTTATTACATTTTTCTGGTTTATGCTTACTAAATTATTGTTATTTTCCCTCTCCCATTTACTTTTCTTTGATGGTTGGCTCAGGTTTTTCATCATTCTTTACCCGTATTAATTCAGAAATTCCACAATACTTTTCATTTCCTTTAATGGGTACCTCTCCACTGTTAACATAGAAATTTGTGTTTCTTTACAGATTGTATTATTTATCTATGGCAGGTAACAAATTACCCCAAAACTTAGCAGTTTACAACAAGAGACGTTTGTTATCTGACAGTTTCTGCGGGTCAGGTCCAGGAGCAGCTCTGTTCAATGGTCCCAGCTCAAGGTTTCTCAGGAGGCTGTAACCGGGTGTCGGCCAAGTCTGCAGCCCTCTGAGGCTGGGCTGAGGCTGCAGGATCCTCTTTGAAGCTCATTCATGTGGCTGTTGGCAGGAGACTTCCGTTCCTTGTCCCAAGGGCATCTATGGGGCTGTTCACAACACAGCTTCCCTCAGATCAAGTGATGAGAGAGAGAGGAACTCCTGGTACCGTTTATGCTTTAACCTCAGTCACATCCTGTCACTCTCTTAGATTCTCTTGGTTAGAAGTGGGTCACTAGGTCTGTCCCACACTACCAGGGAGGGAAATTAAGGTCCATGATCCACATCTTGAAGGGACGATCATCAAAGGGTTTGTGGACTTTTTTTTTTTTTTTTGAGATGGAGTCTGGATATATTGCCCAGGCTGGAGTGTAATGGTGAGATCTTGGCTCATTGTAATCTCCACCTCCAGGGTTCAAGCGATTCTCCTGTCTCAGCCTCCCGAGTAGCTGGGATTAAAGGTAACTGCCACCAGGACAATTTTTGTATTTTTAGTAGAGATGGGATTTCACCATGTCAGTCAGGCTGGTCTCGAACTCCTGACCTCAAGTGATCCGCCTGCCTCAGCTTCCCAAAGTGCTGGGATTACAGATGTGAGCCACCGTGCCTGGCCCAGTGTATTTGTTTTTGGCTGTAGTATTTATTTAGCATTTTCCTCAGAGAGGATATAAGTCTTTGCATACTTTAAAATCTCTTCCAGCTTGGGCAACACAGTGAGACCCGTCTTTACAAAAAAAAAAAATTAAAATAATGAGTGGGGCACAGTGGCACATACCTGTGGTCCCAGCTACTTGGGAGGCTAAGGTGGGAGGATTGCTCAAGCCCAGCCAGTCTAGGCTGCAGTGAGCCGTGATCACAGCAGGCACTCCAGCCTGAGTGACAGAGTGAGACCCTGTCTCAAAACAAAGAAAAAGAAAAAGAAACATCTCTTGCCATTGCCCTGATATATGCATGATATCTTTTGTGGACATAGGATTCCTGGGTCACTGTCCTTGTCCCTGAAGTCACTGTTCCATTCGTCTCCTGACTTCCAGGGTGGCAGATGAGAAAGCCAATATCAACGTGATTTTTCTTTCCTTTGTAAGTAACCTTACTTTCTGTCTGGAAGTTCATAATTCAGGAATTACACCAGGGTCTGTTTAAGTATATGTCTTTTCAATTAATCCTTCCTGGAACTCTATCGGCCCTTTTAATCAAGGCTTTCGCCAGCTTAGAAAATGTTCTTTAATTAGGAGCTGGGTACAGTGGTGTGTGCTTACGGACCCAGCTACTCGGGAAGCTGAGGCAGGAGGATTGTTTGAGCCCAGGAGTTTCAACGCTGTAGTATGCTACACTCACACATGTTAATAGTCACGGAACTCAAGCCTGAACAACATAGCAAGACCCCATCTCTGAAAAAAAAAAGAAAGGAAGATCATGCTCTTTGATTAATTATTTGATTATCATTTTCCCTTTATATCTTTTTTTTCCTTCTCTTTTGCTTTTTTGAATGTTAGATCATCAGGGTTTGTCCTCCAAATCTTTTTCTGGTTTTGCACTGCGGTGAGATTTCCTTCCACCTGAACTCTCATGGTATCAACTTATTTCTCAGCAGTGATCATTCCCTTCCTGAGTTTATCAGTTGAATTTTTAAACAGAGAAGTCGTTTGATTCTTTCGGTTCCTGATAGTCCTCCCCGACCATGCAACTACCAGTTCATCTCTGTCTTACTTTTTTGTGAAAGTTCTTTTCCTTCCTCAGCAGTGCCTGCTGTTCAGAACAGGTTTTGTTTTGTTTTGTATTGTTTTTTGTTTTCTTCCTCCTCCTCCTCATCATCTTCTCCTTCTCCTTCTTCTTCTCCTCCTTCTTCTTCTTTTCCTCTTCCTCTTCTTCTTCTTTTTCTTCTTTTTTTTTTTTTTTGAGATGGAGTCTCGCTCTGTTGCCCAGGCTGGAGTGCAGTGGCACGATCTCGGCTCACTGCAAGCTCCATCTCCCGAGTTCAAGCGATTTTCCTGCCTCAGCCTCTGAGTAGCTAGGATTACAGGCACAAGCCACCACGCCTGGCTAATTGAGGTTTTTCAGTTTGGACTTCCTCCCTCAGGTTCCTGAGTTTTCTAAGATGGGGTGCAGTTTTCCTGGCTGTCCCATGGCTGGAGGTACCCTGGACAGCCATGTAAATTAGGCTGCTGGCATCTCCTGGCAGTGGCAAACCAGCACCGCAGTTTCAGGCAGCTTCGACTTCAGGGGCTGGCAGGGAGTGAGCTGGCCAACGTGACCCTTCTGCTGAGTGCTGGCAGTGTCCTCTCAGGCCATGCGGGCATGCAGCCCACCAGGTTTCCTGAGGCCAGCAGTGCTACACAGAATGCCAAGTTCCCTTTTCCAGGGGGAGGACAGAGAGGGGCTCCTGCATGGGCGGTTGTGAGGGTGAGCTACTCCTTCCCCAGCACTCCACCATGAGCTGGCCTCACCCAGCACCCAGCAGGAGGGGAAGGACACTTTCGAGGGGAAATCAAGGAGAAAGGGCCGCACCCCGAACCCCAGGTTTGGTGTGTGCTGGGGTGGAGCCAAGAGGAGACCAGGAATTCTGCAGGGGCTGGAAATCTGGACCAGAGGGTCTGGGCCACAGTAGAATTGCCAGGGAGCTTCTTTTTTTAATTTATTTTTTATTTTTATTATTACTATATATATATATATATTTTTTTGAGACGGAGTCTCTCTGTTGCCAGGCTAGAGTGCAGTGGTGCGATCTCGGCTCACCGCAACCTCTGCCTCCCGGATTCAAGCGATTCTGCTGCCTCAGCCTCCCGAGTAGCTGGGATTACAGGTGTGTGCCATCACGCCTGGCTAATTTTTGTATTTTTAGTAGAGACGGTGTTTCACCATGTTGGCCAGGATGGTCTCGATATCTTGACCTCGTGATCCCCCTGCCTCAGCCTCCCAAAGTGCTGGGATTACAGGCATGAGCCACCGTACCTGGCCTATTATTACTATTTTTTTGAGCCAGAATCTCACTCTGTTGCCCAGGCTGGAGTGCAGTGGTGCAATCTCAGCTCGCTGCAACCTCCAACTCCCAAGTTAAAGTGATTCTCCTGCTTCAGCCTCCTGAATAGCTGGGATTACAGGTGCATGCCACCACACCTGGCTAATTTTTGTATCTTTAGTAGAGACAGGATTTCCTCATGTTGACCAGGCTGGTCTCGAACTCCTGACCTCAGTGATCTGCCTATCTCAGCTTCCCAAAGTGCTAGGAGTCTGTGCATTTTTAAATGTAATCAATGTTGCCACGTTGCCCCCCGTGAAGGCTGGTTGTAACAATTTATGCTCCCACCAGCAAGAAAATGGATTCACGAAGCCTTGGATGGTAATGGCCAAAATGCAGGGAATTCCCTGGGCAGCTCAGTAGGTAATTGTGCCCCAAGTCTCTCAGAGTGACTGTCCTGTACACAGTAAGGGCTTTCTTGGTGCTTTCTCCCTGTCCCCTTCAGTCCACACTATATAACTGTCTGCATAGAAATACCCTCCCACCCACTCTCTGCCACCAGGGGAAGGATAAGCAGTGATAGCCCTGGTGCTTCTCTAGACTGTGGAACACACACATTCCTCATGCTTCCTCCCCTCCTGCAGCAGTCCCACCTCCATTTCTAGCACCAGAGGACACCCTCTGCAGGGTGAAGTCTCCAGGGTAGAGAAGCTTCCTAGGCAGGGTGTCACTGGACTGGCCAGCTCCCCTCATTCTTCCTGTGGTCAACTGCACCACAGCAACTTTTCCTGGGGAACCACCCCTCTCTCAGTGCTCCTTCCTCCATTTCCCCCTCTGCCTGGCACGTTGCTCAGCTGAGCCAATGCATGTATTCTCCCTGTGGCCACGGTGATTTGTTCAGGAATGGGCACATAACCCAAGTCTATCCAATCAGAGCCTTTCCTGGGACCTTTGTGGGTTTTTTTGTTTTTGTTTTTTGTTTTTTGTTTTGAGATGGAGTTTCACTCTTGTTGCCCAGGCTGGAGTGCAATGGCGCGATCTCAGCTCACTGCAACCTCCGCCTCCCGGGTTCAAGCGATTCTCCTGCCTCAGCCTCCCAAGTAGCTGGGATTACAGGCACCTACCACCATGCCCAGCTAATTTTGTATTTCTAGTAGAGATGGGGTTTCACCATGTTGGCTAGGCTGGTCTCGAACTCCTGATCTCAGATGATCCACACGCCTCGGCCTCCCAAAGTGCTGGGATTACAGGCGTGAGCCACCGCGCCTAGCCACCTTTGTGGTTCAATTGGGAAAAAAAACTGCCCTCTTCCACAGGGATTTCTTGCAAGGACAGCGTAAGCCTGGAGCTGCTGGGGCTACAACTGGAAGAACACTTGCCGGATAACGAAGCCAATATAATGAAAAGCAAAGCCCAGGAAGAGGTGGGGTGTGGTGAGGCATGGTGGGGGGAGAGGAAGAGGGAGAGAGAGATGGTGATGTCACCAGAGCCCCAGGATTCAGCAGTTCCAGAAGCACGCTGACCTCATCAGCAGGATAGCAGGTGTCAGAGGGACCCATCCTTCCAGGCTCAGATCCTCCCTTCATTCTGAAGAGCCGAGGACATATTCAAGGAAACCTAAACATACCTTGCTGCCAGGCGTGGTGGCTCACGCCAGTAATCTCAGTACTTTTGGAGGCCGAGGTGGGCAGATCACGAGGTCAGGAGTTTGAGAGCAGCCTGGCCAATATGGTGAAATCCTATCTCTACTAAAAATACAAAAATTAGCTGGGCATGGTGGCGCACACCTGTAGTCCCAGCTACTCAGGAGACTGAGGCAGGAGAATTGCTTGAACCCGGGAGGAGGAGGTTGCAGTGAGCTGAGATGGCGCCACTGCACTCCAGCCTAGACGACAGAGCAAGACTGTCTCCAAAAACAAAAACAAAACCAAAAAAACTTACTGGTAGGAATATGAGCTATGAGCTATTAGATATTAGATTGGTGCAAAAGTAATTGTGGTTTTGGCTGAAAAGTAAATGCACAAAGATTTTGCACTAATCTAACACAAGTATTATTTACAGTTAAATAATTAAAAGTCATTTTATTTGCACATAAGCTACATGACTATAATGGTGGAGTATGTATTGGTCAGGGCACTTTTGGATACAAGTGATAGAAAACTGATTTCCATTGGCTTAAAGACATAGGGCACTTATTGGTTCACCTGCCCTCCCACAGAAAGATCAGGGTAGGCCCATCTTCAGGAACAGCTGGATGCAGAGATTGGGATGCCATGGGACCATCTCCGGGAATATAGTAAGATCCCGTCTGTATAAAAAAAATTAGCCGGGCACAGTGGTGCTTGCCTATAGTCCCAGCTACTCAGGAGGCTGAGGCAAGAGTATCACTGGAGCCCAGGAGGTTGACGCAGCAGTGAGCCATGACTGTGCCACTGCATTCCAGCCTGGGTGACAGAGCAAGGCCAGCTCAAAAAAGTCTTCCCACCTTTAACTCCAGTTACAAAAATCCTGGAGAAGAATTCTGATTGGTCCAGACTGGGTCACATGTTCACCCCTGTTGTCAAGGCCTGAATCTGTCATCAGAGGCAGGAAGAGTGGTATCACACTGCCTCCAGGGGAACCCAGCAGCCAGTCTCGATTGTGTCTACTTGGGGAGGAAAGAGAAAGAGGAGAGGAAAGGGTGGCCATGGGGGAACTCTATCTCCAGCATAGCAAACCTGGAGTCTAATCAAACAACTGTGGTGGGGTGCAGTTGGTCACACCTGTAATCCCAGCACTTTGGGAGGCCGAGGCAGGCGGATCACTTGAGGCCAGAAGTTGGAGACCAGCCTGGGCAACATGGTGAAACCCCATCTCTACTAAAAATACAAAAATTAGCCAGGCATGGTGGCACGCGCCTGTAATCCCAGCTACTCGGGAGGCTGAGGCAGGAGAATCGCTTGAGCCCAGGACGCAGAGGTTGCAGTGGACCGAGATCGCACCACTGCAATCCAGCCTAGGCAGCAGAGAGAGACCCTGACTCAAAAACAAACAAAACAAAACAAAACAAAAGCAAACAAGCAACTTTGCCTAGGACATGAGATGCCCTGAGTCTCGGAATGTGGTATCGGATGGATGGGTACAGTGACTCACACCTGTAATCCCAGTGCTTTGGGAGACCGAGGCAGGCGGATTGCCTGAGTGCAGGAGTTTGAAACCAGCCTGGGCAAATTGAAACCAGCCTGGGCAATATAGTGAGATTTTGTCTCTGAAAAAAAACGAATTGGGTACCAGAATGGGTATGTTTCCCACCAGGCAGGGGCACCGATAGCACTGTCAGGATGAGGATGGGGACTCGGAGGGAAGCTGGCCTGCCTTGGAATTATGCAGAGTGGAGGCTCACAGTGGCTTTGATGGTGCTTGATTAAATATTTGGCCCATTTAGTTAATTAAATATTTAAATGTTAAATACAGAATCAGATGTTACTTAGTGGACATTACTTCTCAACAGCCATGAGTCATTCAACAGCCCTCTGAATGGGGCCTCTGCAGCCTCAGCCTCCCCTCCCCTACAGGAAGGACTCCAGGAGACACCTGGGGAGTGTAATTAATTAATTACCAATTGAGGTTACACTAGGCTGTGCTGTTTCAGAACACCATGTGTTGGCCGGGCAAGGTGGCTTACCCCTGTAATCCCAGCACTTTGGGAGGCCGATGCAGGCGAATCGCCTGGGGTCAAGAGCTCGAGACCAGCCTGGCCAACATGGTGAAACCCTATCTCTACTAAAAATACAGAAATTAGCCAGGCTTGGTGGCACACATCTGTAATCTGTAATCCTAGCTACTCGGGAGGCTGAAGCAGGAGAATTGCTTGAACCCAGGACGTGGAGATTGCAGTGAGCTGAGATCGCACCACTGCACTCCAGCCTGGGCAACAGAATGAGACTTATCTCAAAAAAAAAAAAAAAGAATGTCACAAGTCACTCAGGGGAGCCTCTCCTGCTGGGTCCCAGGGCCAGTTCACAGGCAGGTGGAAGAGGCAAGAGCCCATTTCCTGGGTAGCAAAATCTACCTCAAACCTACATACGCGCACCTGCCGCCTCCTCTGTCTAAAACAGCCCCATGCCCCACATCTCCCCATTGCAGACTGCTTCCTTGTTTTCAGGCCATGTCCCCTCCCCTCGACCTGCCATCTTCCCAGGGGTGTTGGGGGCTCCCTGGCAGCCACAAGGGAACATGCCACCCCTGTGTGGGGAAGGGCTCCCTGCAAATGGCCAAAGTGTGGTGACCTTCAGCTCCTTTTTGTTTAGTGCTCCGGGACCCTGGGAGGCTCCCTTCCCCACCAAAGCCCCGGGAGCTCGGGAGGGTGGGGTTCCTGGACAGCTTCTCCTGAGGACTGCAAGGTAGGTCGGCTGCCTGCCGAGCCTCGGGCCCGAGGACTTGCAGCTCTTTCCTGGCCAGCGCGGTAGGAGGCCCAGGTGTGTGAGTGACAGCGGGTGAGGGGCGATGAGAGGCTAGGCAGTTTGCAGCCATGGCGATCCTTCCGGAGGCCAACTCTGATGGGTTAGAATGGGCTGAGGGCTCCTTACTGCCCTCAAGATAATGTCTAGACTCAGGCTGCCCTGGTCCTGCTGCTCCCACAGTGCCAAGCATTACCTGGCCTCCCTAGTCCCTCTCCCAAGCCCAACAGTCTGCATTCTAGCCACATCAGCCTCCTGCCAGTTCCTGAAAGCACAGGGTCTGGATTCTCTGGATTTGGGCATATTCCGTTCCCTCTGCCTGAAATCCTTTATTGTCCTGCAGGTCTCACTTAAGATGTCAGCTCCTCCAGGAAGCCCACCTTCCTTTAGCATGGAGCCAAGGATGGGAAGGGGTAGGCAGGCAGTCCCAGGCAGGGGCAGCTGGATGGCCACTAGGCTGCCTCATCCAGCTTCTCAGAATGGCCCAGGGCCTGGAAGCCAGGAGCTGTCTCCAGCCACCTGGGACTCTGTGGTATGTGGACTGGGGGGACGGGCACCCCGGGGGTGGAGGAAGGAGGGTGGCCAGGTGGAAGGCTCAGAACTGCCACCTGCTGGCCACTGAGAGGCGTGGCCTGGAGAGCTCTGGAAGCCGCCGACCTGAGGGATCTCCCAGCCTCTCCCCATTCCCACCTGGACTTCCGGCCGCGCATGGGAAAGGGAAGCCTGGCCACTCCAAAGTTGCCGAAATATTCTTTGACGAGTCAGAAAAAAAATGCCAAAACAAGGTTACAAAAACCATAGCTGGCTGGGCGCGGTAGCTCACACCTGTAATTCCGGCACTTTGGGAGGTCGAGGCAGGAGAATCACTTGAGCACTGGAGATCAAAACCATCGTGAGCAACATAGAGAGATCCCTATCTCTACAAATAATTTAAAAATTAGCCAGGGCCGGGCACAGTGGCTCAGGCCGGAACAGTGGTTCACACCTGTAATTCCAGCACTTTGGGAGGCCGAGGCAGGCAGATCACTTGAGGCCAGGAGTTTGACACCAGCCTGGCCAACATGGTGAAACCCTGTCTCTACTAAAAATACAAAAATTAGCTGGGTGTGGTGCATGCCTGTAATCCCAGCTACTCGGGAGACTGAGGCACGATAATTGCTTGAACCAGGGAGTCGTAGGTTGCAGTGAGCCGAGATCATGCCACTGCACTCTAGCCTGGGCAACAGAGCAACACTCTGTCTCAAAAAAAAAAAAAAAAAAAAAATCAGCCTGGCATTGTGGTGCACACCTGTGGTCATGACCACTCAGGAGGCAGAGGTGGGAGGATTGCTTGGGCTCAGGAGGTTGAGGCTGCAGTGAGCTATGATTGCACCACTGCACTCTAACCTGGGTGACAAAGCAAGACCCTGTGTCAAACACAAAAACAAAATACAAAAGAAAACAAAAATAACCGTAGCCTATTTAAAACGAGCAATTTAACGCTTTTTACACCAAATTATATACAACATAATGCAATTACATTTTTTACAAGATAACTGGAGTTTTTAACCTATAAAAATACTTGGTCGTGGAGCACCACAGGTGCTCTGGGAAGGAGTCACACCACTAAAGTTGTTAAGTAAGCTTAACAACTTAACAAGGGCATGGTGGCTCATGCCTGTAATCTCAGCACTTTGGGAGGCCAAGGCGGGTGGATCACTTGAGGTCAGGAGTTCGGAACCAGCCTGGCCAACATAGTGAAACCCCGTCTCTACTAAAAATACAAAAAATTAGCTGGGCGTGGTGGCGGGCGCCTGTAATACAAGCTATTCAGGAGGCTGAGGCAGGAATCACTTGAACCTGGGAGGCAGAGGTTGCAGTGAGCCAAGATTGAGCCATTGCACTCCAGCCTGGGCGACAAGAGCAAAACTCCATCTCAAAGAAAAGTAAATAGATAAATAAATAAATAATAAAGTTGTTGAATGGATGTGAGCCTCTCTCCCTCCCCTCTCTGACTCTGTGTAACCTCATTTGGAGAGGATAGTTCCTCTGGGACCCTGAGGCCTGGATCAAGTGGCCCACATGCTCCTTGTATGGATAAGGAAACTGAGGCCTGGAGCAGGAAAGAGGCTAGCCCAAATGGGCCCTTGCAAACCAGGCTGTCCCCTCTCCCTGCAGTTCCTTCCCTCCAGGCTCTGAGGAGCTCTGCACCCTTCTCTGAGCCACCAGCTCTGGCAGGAGCCTGGCCTCCCAGGCTTCAGGGACCGGCCACGGGCCCCCCTCCCTGAGCCGCCCCTTCATCCAGCATCCTCTGCCTGACTTCCCTGCCCTTTATAAATATGCATTGGGCCAGAGAGATAGGGGGCCTCTTTTTGAGGAAAAATTAACCACAATGACAAACTTAGATATTCATGCAAACCATCAGCCTGTTACACTGATTATGCAGAATGCAAACTGTGAGTATCTGAGTGACTGAGCGGGCTCATTAAAGGCGCCGTCGGGCAGCAGGGGTGCTCCCGGCCTAGCCCACCTTCCCACCGCCTTTGTACTCTCTGCTCAGCCCCGGTGCAGGCCACCGGGCTACTTCCCTCACACAGCACCCGTTTCTGACGCAGGGACCCCTCCACGCTCTATTTTAAAGGATTAATTAACCTTGTAAGATTGGCGGGGAGAGCTCCACCTGGCTATCTGCTGCATGAAAGCATCCGCTCACTAGAGTATTTTAAGCTCACAGTGCAGACCATATGGTATTTCAAAGAACAGAAGTTGAAAGTACAGTACATATTTATTCCTTCCACAGAGAGCATTAGAGGGGTTTAAGTATTTTATGAAAGCCTGTATGTGCGGGCATGTGTATGTGCGCGTGCGCGCGCGTGTGTGCATGTGTGTGAAGCCAGCAGAAATATACTCCACTCAGAGAAAAAATAAATTACACAGATTTATTTTCATCTCTCTGCCAACCCACCCCATAGCAACAGTGAAAACTTGGTCTATGTAAACTCGAGAAAACAAGAAATATTTTATCAAGTCGTCTCAACTCATGGCTATTGCCAATTCCCCTCTTTCTGGAAACACAAGCAGTCTCCTCATGTCAGTTTTGCAGGCAGAGGGGAGGGAGTGGGGGGCAGGTGTCAGATGAGAGGGGTCAGGCCACGTGGGAAGCCCCAGGCCTGCTTCCCAGGCAGGAAGTGCAGACCCTGTGCCATCGGCTTGGGAAAGACCCTTCCTCTCTCTAAGCTCAGTTCCCTGTCTGGAACAACATGATCTCTTGGGATAAAATAACTAGATACAAAAGGTAAAGGAAGTGCCTGGCACAGGGCAAGCAACACTCGTGAATCCTGGATCCGGAACTTTGAGAAAAACTTATGTTGTGGAAGTCTGTTGATTTCATCCTCCCAGCATGCATCTCCCTTATCTTGGTAACAGTCCCGCCCTCATCCTTGGGGAAGCCCCCTTCTGTCCAGGTGATTGGGATGGAGTTACCTCTGGCCCTGACTTTAGGGGTGGCCATGACCAGGGCTGGCCAATCAGGGCCCTTCATCTCCCCAGCCTCCAGGACTGGCTCAGGGATGGTCACATGACCGAAGACAGACTAATGAGGCTCAGCCCTGAGACTTTTGCTGGAATTCCTGGGAAAGAGGCTTTCTCCCAGCAGCCTTGCTAGGCTGGGACCTTAGAGCTTACTGCTAAGCTAGACTTGGGGAAAAAAAAAAAAAAAAAACTAGTGATAGAAGAATCTAGGGTAGATGTAGATTCTGTCTAATGGACAACTCCCCTCTCCTAAGCAGGGACAGGAACTGAAGTTCTAAAAACAAATAAAAATATTAAAGGAAGAAATAAGGTAGAGTAAGGGAAGCTGATCAGGTTCAGCTGCCCAAGGGCCTGACTGTCCTCTCCTGAAAAAGCCACAGGTCTGATCGAATCTGGACAGGAAAGAGCTCTGGGGAATGTCTGGCTGCCCCACCCTTCAACAGCTCCGGCTCTGCCCCAAAACTCCTCTGACAGAGACCTGGGACCTGAGAGAGGCAGGGCCTCAGAAGCGGTGGAGGGGCGCCTACAGCCTTGGAAGGCATCTCCAGCCCTGGACTTCCACCCCTTTTTCACAGGGAGAGACTCTTGTCAGGGCAGAAGTTTGTGGCCTCAGAAGTTCGTAAAAAGCACTTAGTGTAAGTGTGAGAGCGAGAACAGACTTTGAAATCTTCTAGACCTCCCCCAACCCCACCATTCTATGCATGAAAAAACTCAGTACCTGGAAGATATAACTACTTTTCATCCAGCCTCTCCCCGATCCCACATCCACCATCTTCAAGGTTTTTCCTTCCTATATGCAGGAGGGAAGATATTTTCAGGCCACAAGATGTAGATGGGAAAATGCACTTTTCTCTACCATTCTATAACCGAAAATTTTACACGATGGCCGAAGAGTCAATCTAGTCAGATGGTGGTTTTCTCAGAAACTTCGAGCTTTGTTCAGTCATTTCAGATTTAAATTCAGCCAGTTTAGATTTTCCTCCCCACCCTCTTCCTCCTTCTGAGTTTCAAGGACTAACAGAGTCATGGCACTGTTGACAGCGTTGTTGCTCAGAGGTCCTGCTCTTGTCATGGTCAACTACCTAATATCTGATCAACCCTTCCGGAGCTAACAGCCACAAATCCGAACAGTAACTGAAGGCCCCAAACAGCAACAAAAAGGCAGATACTGCAGGAGAATCAATACTTAGAAGAGAACAGCACTGGGCAAGTTTCCCTTCTGATGGATCTGCGCCATTCGGGACTACTCCATGCAGGACTCAGATAGAAATTCTTGGGTAGAAAAGTCTTATTGCGCTGGGCACGGTGGCTCACACCTGTAATCCCAGCACTTTGGGAGGCTGAGGCGGGGGGATCACTTGAGCTCAGGAGTTCGAGACCAGCCTGGCCAACATGGTGAAACCCCATCTCTACTAAAAATACAAAAATTAGCCAGACATGATGGCGCGTGCTTGCAATCCCAGCTACCAGGGAGGCTTAGGCAGGAGAATCTCTTGAACCCGGGAGGTGGAGGTTACAGTGAGCTGAAATCGCGCCACTGAACTCCAGCCTGGGTGACAGAGTGAGATTCCATCTCAAAAAAGAAAAAACAAACAAACAAACTTACTGGCTTGAAAAACTAAAGGTCACTGTAATTACAGAAACTAAAAACAAAAAACAAAAACGACTGGCGAAATTTCTAAAAATAAAAATAAAAAGAGAGAGAAAAGCCATGTGCAGTGGCTTACGCTTGTAATCCCAGCACTTTGGGAGGCCGAGGCAGGTGGATCACGAGGTCAGGAGTTCCAGACCAGCCTGGCCAACATGGTGAAACTCCATCTCTACTAAAATTACGAACATTAGCTGGACCTGGTGGAGGGCACCTGTAATCCCAGCTACTCAGGAGGTCAAGGCAGGAGAATCACTTGAACCCAGGAGGCAGAGGTTGCAGTGAGCCGAGATCATGCCACTGCACTCCAGCCTGGGCAACAGAGCTAGACTCCATCTCAAAAAAAAAAAAAAAAAAAGAGCCACAGAAGGGGAGTCCCCAAATCCGTGTATAAAATGCACAAATCTCTTGCCAACTCCAGAATCAGGTATGAGTGAGGAAGTCATCAAGCAGCAGTTAAGGCTAAATGAACTTGAGATTTCAACTGCCATCCTCTATAGGGGAGAGAGAGTTTACATGTTAAGTTTAGCCAAGTTAATTGCCTACTTAAACAAAAAAATCAATACTCTTCATATTTAAAAATTGCTATGACAGTAGATCCTAAACGTTCTCACCACACACACACACAAAAAAAACGATAAGCATATGAGGTGGTAGATATGTTGATTAACTTGGTGGAATCATTTTACAATGTATACAGATACCGAAACATCATGTTGGGAGCTAAATGATGAGAACTTATGAACACAAAGAAGAAGGAAACAACAGACACTGAGGGGGAGAATGGGAGGCGGGAGAGGAGCAAAAAAAGATAACTATTGGGTACTGGGCTTAATACCTGGGTGATGTAATATATGTATAATAAACCCCCATTTGTTGTACAATAAACCCTGTTTATCTGTGTAACAAACCTTCACGTGTGCCCCCAAACCAAAAATAAAAATTTTTTTAAAAACCCATCATGTTGTAAATATCTATGATTTTTATATATCAACTATACCTTAATAAAGCTGGGGTGGGGGAAGAACCAATACTCTTTAAAGTATAAAGAGTCCAGAGTCTCTGCAACGTGTCATGGCAACATCCAGGATAAAATCCAAAATTACCAGACATGTGAAAACAGGAAAACATGACCCAAACTCCAGAGAAAAGAAAACCAATGGATACGACATAAAAAGTGACCTGTGGTGATGAAACTAGCAGATGGTAACTTTAGGGCAGCTCTCATAACTACACAGATGAATACAAAGGAAACTCTGATCAATATGTATAAAAAGACAACTATTCTCAGCAGAGAACTAGAAACTATGAGAAACAAGACTTGTTGCTCTCTGATGTGGAAATCCACCGGTTACAGTTGAGACATCTACACTTGCAGGCATCAGCTGAGCAAGCCATGCTTCCACCTGAGTCACAGTTGCCAGACCACACTAGCCCCTGTTCATCCTGCTCTCGCAGAGTAAGAGGCCCCATCAAGTGTGCAAGTCCTCCCTTGAGAAACATCCTTCCCATCTCTTGGGCACAGGAAAATGTGACTGATACCCAAACCCCAGGGTCAAATCTGTGTGGAAAATCTGAAAGAATGTATCAAAAATAAAATAAATAGAAGTGACTAGAAACTGAAATTTTAAAATCAATACCATTTAAAATGACACTTGAAAAATGAAACATCAGCCAGGCATGAGGGAGTGTGCCCATAGTCTCAGCTACTGGGGAGGCTGAGGTGGGAGGATCACTGAATCCCAGGGGCTCCAGGCTGCAGGGAACCATGGTCACGCCACTGCACTCCACCCTGGGTGACACAGCAACTCTAAAAATAAACAAGTAAATAAATCAATAGTGAAATTCTTAGGGATGAATCTAACAAAATATGTTTATGATTGGTATGCCAAAACATACAAAACATCATTTAAAGAAATGAAGGGCCAGGGGTAGTGGCTCACGCATGTAATCCCAGCACTTCGGGAGACTGAGGCGGGCGGATCACCTGAGGTCAGGAGTTCGAGACCAGCCTGGTCAATATGGCAAAACCCCGTCTCTACTACAAATACAAAAATTAGCCAGGTGTGGTGGCACACGCCTATAATCCCAGCTACTCAGGAGGCCAAGGCAGGAGAATTGTGTGAACCCAGGAGGAGGGGGTTGCAGTGAGCACAAATCATGCCACTGCACTCTAGCCTGGGCAACAGAGTGATACTCCATCTCATAAAAAGAAACAAGGTTAATTAATTAATTAATTAAGGAAGACCTAAATAAGTGGAGATATACATCTATACCATGTTCATGAATTGGAAGACTCAATATTTTTAAAATGTAGCTCTTCCCAAATTGAGCTACAGCTTCAGTGCAATCCCAATCTATATCCCAGCAGGCTTTGTTGGTAGCATATGACAAGCTGATGTTAAAATTTAAATGAGAATGCGTTACAGCTTAGTTCTGTCAAAAAAAAAAGAAAGAGAGAGAGAGAACATGCAAAAGATTTAAAATGGCTAAAGCTATTTTTTAAAAAGATAGACAAATTTGGAGAACTTTCACTACTTGATTTCAAGATTTATTATAAAGCTATACTCATCAAAGTAGTATGGGGCCGGGCATGGTGGCTCCCACCTGTAATACCAGCACTTTGGGAGGCTGAGGCAGGAGGAACATCTGAGGTCAGGAGTTCGAGACCAGCCTGACCAACATGGTGAAACCCCATCGCTACTAAAAATACAAAATTAGCTGGCCGTGGTGGCGCACGCCTATAGTCCCAGTTACTCGGGAGGCTGAGGCAGGAGAATTGCTTGAACCTGGGAGGCGGAGGTTGCAGTGAGCCGAGACTGCGCCACTGCACTCCAGCCTGGGCAACAGAGAGAAACTCCATCTCAAAAAAAAAAAAAAAAAAAAAAAAAAAGAGGAGATTTATTATGGGAATTGGCTCATGCAGTTATGGAGGCTGAGAAGTCCCATGACCTGCTATCTGTGAGTTGGAGATCCAGGAAAGACAATGGGGTAATTCAGTCTATGTCCAAAGTCCTGAGAACCCAGGAAGCCAATGGTGTAACTCTCACCATTGCACTGAAGCTATAGATCAATTTGGGAAGAACTGACATTTTAACAATACCAAGTCTTCCAATTCATGAACATGGTATAGATGTATATCTCCATTTATTTAGGTCTTCCTTAATTTCTTTCAACAGGCTGGGTGTGGTGGCTCACGCCTGTAATCCCAGCGCTTTGGGAGGCAGTGATGGGCAGATCATCTGAGGTCAAGAGTTCAAGACTAGCCTGGCCAATATGGTGAAACCCCGTCTCTACTAAAAATACAAAAATTAGTTGGGTGCAGTGGCAGGTGCCAGTAATCCCAGCTACTGGGGAGGCTGAGGCAAAAGATCGCTTGAACCCAGGAGGCAGAGATTGCAGTGCGCTGAGATCGTGCCACTGCACTCCGGCTTGGGTGACAGAGTGAGGCTCCATCTCAAAAAAAAAAAAAAATTCTTTCAACAAAGAGCGTGAAGGCCTGTGAACCAGGAACTCCAATGTCTGATGTCCGGGAACTAAAGATGGATGTCTCAGCTCAAGGAGAGAGAATTCACCCTTCCTCTCCATTTTTGTTCTATCTGGGTCCTCAATAGATTGGATGATGCTTGCCCACATTGGTGAGGGCACACTTCCTTTACTCAGTCTCTTGATTCTAATGCTAGTCTCTTCCAGAAACAATCTCACAGGCATACACAGAAACAGTGTTTCCCCAGCTTTCTGGGCTTCTCCTACCCAGCGAGGTTGACACCTAAAATTAACCATCACACCCTTCCTACCCCACCTCTCATTCCAGAGCTGAGCAACATCCAAAATGGTACCGGCTCAAAGCACAACCTCACCTCAAAGCCAGGTGGGGCTGGGACTTGAACTACCTGGAGCTGATGACTTCATTTGCCACTTGAGCTGACAGTACTCAGTTGCATCCTTTGGTCCTCAGTTTCTTCCTAAAGGCCCCTAGACTGCTGTCCCATGACTGAAAAATGTTTTGTTTTGTTTTTAAAGTCAGGGAATCTCCATTTGTCTATGCTGTTTGACAGAAGAGGAAGGAGGAAGATAAGTGGTTTCAGATATCCTTTCTCCTTTGACTCCTAACACCAATTCTGAGTTAGGCCTTATTTTTATTCCCATCTCACTGGGAAGAACACCAAAGTTCACTGTGGCTGGATTTCCTGCCCAAGTTCTCATCTCTAGAGAGTAGAAAAGGGAATGGAATATATGTAAACTCCAAAGTCCAAGCTGTGCCCTCTAAATCCTTTCTGCCTTGACAGAGAAGCAGGATCTGGAATTCTCCAGTTTCTGCCTCCTTATCTGACCTCTGCTTCTTTATAGGCATAGTGAAAATATGCCTAACCCTTCTTAGACACCCTGCGGGCGTCTTCCAACTTTCTTTCTACCTAAATTCAAAGGCATTTATTGGGGGCAAGGCAGGAGGATCAGTGACAAAGGCTCAGAAATCTACAAAACGCTCCAAGGCAGATGCAAATGTCATCTCTGGTCTCACTTCTGAGAAGGTGGAACAAAGTCATTTTGTATTTTGCTCTCAGCTGTCTTTCACCAAGTTCCCCAAACTCCTTCCCAGAGGCCAAGCGCTAGGGAATCCCTGCCCTCTGTAAAAATACTTGTCATTGTCTTCATGTACCAAGTTCTACCTGTCCAGGTCCCTCTGGGGGATACCTACGTCATAAGCAACGCTGTGGACCTCTGAGGAAGTCTCTTTAGGTACATAACCAAGAGTGAAACTGATGTGCGGAACGTACAGGGCTGGGCCTAGGGCAAGGCAATGCGGCACCTAAGGTATAAAATTTAAGCGGTGCTCAAGCCTGCTATCCCAGCACTTTGGGAGGCTGAGGCAGGAGAATCACCTGAGGTCAGGAGTTCTAGACCAGCCTGGCCAACATGGTGAAACCCGGTCTCTACTAAAAATACAAAAATTAGCTCGGTGTGATGCACGCCTGTAATCCCAGCTACTCCGGAGGCTAAAGCATGAGAATCACTTGAACCCTGGAGGCAGAGGTTGCAGTGAACCGAGATCACACCACTGCAATCCAGGCTGGGTGACAGAGCAAGACTCTGTCTCAAAAACAAACAAAAAAACTAAGAAAGCCCTCACTTTCAGGGCTTTATAAGGGGTGGGGTCGACCCTGACAGTAAGTGCTTCCTTACGGGTGTGCCCAAGCACCTCCCTTCCTCTCCCTGGTCCTAGCTCTGCAAAAGTATACACGTATTTAATTTCACTGTAACTGGCCACACACTCACTCACAAGTGCATGGGACTCCCTCTCTCATCCATCCACGCCAGCACTTCACATCATCTGGCTTGCTGAGTTGTATCAGCTCGTGGGGCAATGTGACATCTCATTCCTTCCCCTTGCCTTTTTCTGACTGCTAGTGAGAATGAGCCTCTCTGGATACCTCAGTCATTCTGATTTTTCTTTCTGTGAACGGCATATATATATCTGGCCCATTATCATTACTATTACTATTATTATTTTGAGACAGGGTCTCACCATGTCACCCAGGCTGGAGTGCATTGGCGCCATCTCAGCTTATTGCAACCTCCGCCTCCTGGGTTCAAGCGATTCTTGTGCCTCAGCCTCCAGAGCAGCTGGGATTACAGGTGCACACCACCACACCCCCGGTTCATTTTTTTTTTTTTTTTTTTTTTGTATTTTTAGTAGAGACAGGGTTTCATCATGTTGACCAGGCTGGTCTCGAACTCCTGACCTCAAATGATCTGCCCGCCTTGGCCTCCCAAAGTGCTGGGATTACAGGCATGAGCCACCGCACCCGGCTGCCCATTATTTTTTAAATTCGGTTTCCTATCTCTTTCTCTTTTGTGCTGATTTTCAGAAGCTCCTTGTGTATTCTAGTTATAGCCTTTTGTTCATTTAAAACATGGATAATACCTTCTAGCTTATCACTCATATGTTAATTTTGTCTGTAGCAAAGCAACATTTTTCATTTTGGTGTAGTCAAAATCCATCACGTCTCACCTTTCAGCTTATGATTTGGAGGTCATGAGAAATCCCTTCCTATCACAGAAATATTATATGTTACCATATATAACTGAGTTTATGCTGTACTCTCCAAACTATTCCACTTACCTGTTTTTCTGTACCAATATCACCTTATTTTAATTACTATGCCTTTGTAATCCGTTTTAATGCCTGTTGAATAAGAGTTCCCTTTGTCCTCTTTCAAGATTGTCTTAGCAGATCACAGATTTTTATTCTTCCTTAAAAGTTAAGAATCAAGTTTCTCAAGTTCCAAAATAATTGGGCTGGAATTTTTACTGAAATTGCAATGCATAGTTAGATCATGTAACAGAAAATTTACATTCCTTCAAGGTTAAGACATTATCTCACTATTTATGTATTCAAGCCTTTTTAAACAAAATCTATATATTAGAATTTCAGGTTTTTCTCCTTAAAGATTCTGTGCATTTTTTTATTAGGTTAATGCATAAATATTTCAGTATCATGCAGAATACCTTATTTTTATTACATTCACAATACGTGTATTATTTTTGCGGAGGAACCCATTACTGACTTTATATTCTGACCTTTATTATTATTATTATTGAGACAGAGTTTCACTCTGTTGCCCAGGCTGGAGTGCAGTGGTGTGATCTTGGCTCACTGCAACTCTGCATCCCATGTTCAAGCGATTCTCTTGCCTCAGCCTCCCCAGTAGCCAGGATTACAGGCACACGCCACCATGCCCGAATATTTTTTGTATTTTTAGTAGAGATAGGGTTTCACCACGTTGGCCAGGCTGGTTTTGAACTCCTGACCTCAAGTGGTCCGCCCTCCTTGGCCTCCCAAAGTGCTGGGATTACAGGTGTGAGCCACCGCACCCAGCCTCTGATCTTTAATAGAAGAGGGTTGGCCGGGCGCGGTGGCTCACGCGTGTAATCCCAGCACTATGGGAGGCCGAGGTGGGCGGATCACGAGGTCAGGAGATCGACACCATCCTGGCTAACATGGTGAAACCCCGCCTCTACTAAAAATACAAAAAATTAGCTGGGCATGGTGGCGGGTGCCTGTAGCCCCAGCAACTCGGGAGGCTGAGGCAGGAGAATGGCGTGAACCCGGGAGGCAGAGCTTGCAGTGAGCTGAGATTATGCCACTGCACTCCAGCCTGCGTGACAGAGCAAGACTCCGTCTCAAAAAAAAAAAAAAAAAAAAAAAAGAGGGTTTTACTATGTTGCCCAGGCTGGTCTTGAACTCCTGGCCTCATGCAATCCTCCTGCCTCAGCCTCCCACAGTGTTGGGATTACAGGCGTGAGCCTCCACACCTGGCCCTATTCTGACCTTAAACTACCTTTGTGCAACTCTCTCATTAGGTTAATTTTTCTGTTGATTCTTGTTTTCTATGTCGATGATCATCACTTGACAATAACAGTGCTGTCATTTTGCTTCCGATCCTTCTATCACTCACTTTTCTCATCCCATTGCACTGGACAAGACTTGCAAGTACCAGGTTGAACAGTGGCAAGGCCAGACAGAGGGCACCCTTGTTTTTGTTTTTGTTTTTGTTTTTGTTTTTGTTTTTGAGTTGTAAAAAGATGAAGAGCTTTGGCTTTCAGCCTACTGCTTAAAGAAGAAAAATGCAATCATTAGAAATTAGATCTTGAGAAAGATCCCTGCGACTGCCCGTGAAGGCGAGACTTAAGGGTAGTAAGCCAAGAGGCAGAAAGATCGGTCTCCTACGAGTCCAGGTGAAGCATGATGTGTTTCAGACCAGGGCCGTGGAAACAAGTGTAGCAGAGAATTGTGGGTCGGGTGGGGTGGAGGAAGAACTGATGGGATTCTGGGACAGATCAGAGGGAGGAGAGTGAGGAGTCAAGACGGAAGCCCTATCTGGGGCTTGCCTGCCACTGAGCAGACCGTGATGCCACTCCCTGAGGAGGAGACCCAGGGTGAAACGGGAAGGAAGAAGGGCTTCACTGCACACACGTTGACTCAGAAGGGCCGTGGAACACCCGGCCGGCGGGGAATACGGAGCTCAGAGCAGCGGGCTGCGCGGGGGCATAAAAATGTGGCTGTCAGAGGTCCAAACAGCATCAATGTTCAGAAAGCACGTGGAAAACAGTTTAGCTACTGTTAGAACTATCAGGATCATCCGCATGCAGGTAGGCGTTAAAACCTAGGATGGACGAGATCTGCCAGGGGCAGCCCAGAAGCCAAAGGGGCCGAGACCTAAGCCCCTGGAGGCAGCAGCTAGAGGGGCAGAGACAGCAGGAAGGGGGCCCCGGTGGGTCAAGGAAGGAGTACCAAGGAGGAGTGGCTCTGCCATGGACGCAGAGGAATCTGGGAGTGACGGCGCCTGTCCGCGCTCTATCCCGTTCTGCCTGCCGAGGGCAGGGCCAGCGCAACGCAACCTGCAAACCCGCCTTCGGCTGCTGCGAGGCACTCAGATCTCGCCGCGAAGACTACGCCACGGCACAGTTGAACTCCAGACCCCGTCCACCGCTGTTCCGGCCCCGCCCCTCTCACATTGCGGGCCTCTCAGCGCCCCTACGCACAGCACGGCCCGCCCACCGCCGCCCTGGCCCCACCCACCCCGCCGCAGGCCCCGCGGAGCTCCGTCGCACAGCCTGTCCCCGCCCACTGTTGCTCTGGCCACGCCCCTCTCGCCGGGGGCCCCTCAGAGCACCTACGTACAGCCAGGCCCACTCCACCACCGCCCTGGCCCTGCCCCTCCCGCAGTGCGGGCCCCTAAGAGCCCCTGTGCATTGCCAGGCCCCGCCCCTCACCGCCCTGACACCGCCTTTTGCGGTGCGGGCCGCTCAGAACCCCGCGCAAGGGGAGGCCCCGCCCCTACCTCTCCGGCCCCGCCCCTAACTCTTCGGCCCCGCCCCTACCTCTTCGGCCCTGCCCCTCCCGCGGCGCGCGCCCGGAAGTGCTTCCGCGCCCTGGCAGCGCGGACACAGCGGAGTGGCTGGGCCAAGCCCGCCCAGGGAGGCCGTGGCTCGTTCCAGTCTCCCGGGTGGGGCGGGGAGCGTCCAGGCGACGTGAGGCCGCGCTCGGGCCCCCAACCCCCAGCATCCGCCTTGGCCAGGCTGCAGACGCGCGGCGCGGGAGACGCGGGGCGGGGCGGGGCGGGGCGGGGCGGGGCGGGGCAGCGCATCACGTGGGTAAACACGGCGCACGTGGAGCGCAGCCTGAGCTCTAGGGCGGCGCGGCAGTCCCAGCCCTTGAGCCCGGGCTGTGCCGGTCCCAGGCCCTGGGGAGCCGGTGAGGCGTGGGCGCAGGCCGGGGTCTGCGTTGGCCCAGCTGAGCCTCAGTTCATTCTGTTAAAACGTCAATAGGCCAGCGCTGTGGGAGGCCAAGGCAGGAGGATCGCTGTTGGCCAGGGGTTCCAGACCAGCCTGAGCAACACAGGAGATCTCATTGGTACAAAAAATAATAAAAAATTTTGCTGGGTGTGATGGTGCCCACCTGTAATCCCAGCTACTTGGGAGGCCGAGGTGGGAGGATCGCTTGAGCTTGGGAGTTCGAAGCTGCAGTGAGCGCTGATCGCACCACTGCACTGCAGCCTGGGTGACAGAGACCTTGTCTCCAAAACAATACGTAAAAAATAAAACCAAACTAGCCACGCAAACACTGACGTTGGCTCAGCCTGCCAGGCCCTGCCCAAGGGAACATGATAACCCTGTCACGTGGGCACCATCCTATTTCACAGAAGGGGAAAGTGGAGGCCAAGGCGGTTAAGAAACTTGCCCAAAGCACTTGGCTGGAAACCGGTGCAACGCAGGTCCGACCTTTTGCAGCGAGGCCCCTTCGTGCTTTGGCCTCGGCCTGCATGACAGGGGCACTGGCAGTCGGTGGACGCTGGGGGTCAGCTCCTGGCGTCCTGCCCCTGCCCCTCAGGGCCGGCCTGGCCTGGTACGCTCGGCGGGGCTGGTTTCCCCGTTTGTGCAATGGAGTAGCAGAGGTGCCGCCTCCAGAGGAGGCTCAGAGGCGGCCCTCCCCAAATCGTGGCGATAGCTTCCGCCTGGCGTGGTAAGAATGGAACTGGCCGGGGCCTCGGGCCCCAAGTCGCTGCTCACCGGACTGCCGCCCCCTCCTCCGGGGCCACCCTGTCTCCTCCCAGAGGTGGGGGATGGGCAGAGCCCCGTGCAGGGAAGGCGTCTAGAGCACGCGTGGGCTCCTTCCAGGAGCTGGAGCTGACTTCTACCCAGGCCGGCCTCCCTCCTCTCCCCTCCTCCTCTTCCTCTCCCTTTTCCTCCTCCTCCTCTGCCCATGCCGCGTGACCAGGAGGCGCCGCATTCAGAGTCGGCCCCAGCCTGGGGCCAGCCAAGCTGTCAGCCCGGACTGGCGGCGGAGGAGGCCTGGGAGGGGCCCCTGGGAGGGGGCAGAAGTGCTCAGAATTCCTAGGAAGCGCTTGTCACGGCAGAAGAGCTAAGCTGCCGAGCTTCAGGGGGGCAACGCATGCCCTATGCAGGCCTATGTGGCCAGGGCCACCCCAGGGCCAGAAACCCCAAAAGCTGATGACTGGGCCCCAACCCTCAGTTGGATTTTGGGGGTACTATGAGCTGGTTAATGAGAAGTCCTATCAACCAGCCCCGGGCTTCTCATGCAGTGTCTTGTCACAGGCCCTGAAGCCAGGCCCCATGTGGGACCTTGCGCAAGTTGCGGGACCTTGGGCAAGTTGCCGGACCTCCCTGTTTCTCAGTTTCCTCTTCTCTAAAATGGGGCCAGTGATCATTCCCACCCCATAGGATTGTGAGAAAATGAAATGACTAAACAGGAGTAAAGCCAGGGCGGCAGTTCTTCCCTCAAGGTTAGTTTCATGGATGTTTCCACGGAAGCTTCTTCAAACAGCATCTTGCCCGGTGCACTCACTGAGACACATCAGAGCAGCGACATAGGCCTGGGTGGGGGCCTGGAAGCTGAGCTCCCCAGCTGGCCCCCTCCCAGTTCACATACCCCCTGGCCAGCCTCAGCATGCCCTTCTCTGATAATGCCTGTTTTCTCCCCTCCACCCCCGGCCCAGGACCAAGAGCCAAACAAGTTTGGCCACACTTGTCCTTTATTCCACTACAAGAGGGCAACTCTACCCCGAATGGGTTTGTGGGTGGCAGACAGAGGCTTTGTGCATGAGAAGCCCAGACCTGGGGCTTTGGCTAGTGAAGACCTTCCTGGTCTCTGTTTTTTTCTCTCCAGGGTCAGGGTCCTGAAGGTTGGACCTTACGGTGTTGGTTTAAGGAAGAGGAAAATGGAAATCCAAACACAGGGAGATCTAAGAGACACCAGAGAGGGAAACTAGGGGCCTTAGGGGTGAGGCAGACCTCAACTGCGAAAAGTCCCCAGGGGGCTGCTCCCACCCCTGAGGCCAGGTGGCGGGCAGGCTTCCCCACACGGTCATGCGGAACCTTCCCCATATCCCGGGCCTGGCACAGAGGCCAGCACGCTGGAATTAGAGACGCTGAGGGGATGAATGACAGTGGCCACACAACTGCAGCAAGAAGAATCCTGCTGTTGGAAGCAGGATTTTTGCAGCTGTTCCAGAGCACGCTCCCATCTCTGCAGTCACCCATGCTTTGGGAGGGTCTTTATTGTTTCTGTACTTGCTGCTTTTGCCAACCCAGCATCCCTTCCCCTTTTCTGCAGAGCCAGGTAGTTCAGATGGACCTATTCCAACTCTGCCCCAGAGACTGACACCTGACACATGCCTGGCTAATCACAGCACTGCATTCCTCTGGCTGCAGTGATTAGAGAAGGGATGGGCATGTGACCCAAGCTGAACCAATGAGAAGCATCCCCAGGACTTTTGCTGGAGAGTCTGGGTAGGAGGTACTTGCTGGGAGGAATATCTGCCTGGAGACACTGTTCTCTACTGGCAAATGCCACGTGGAGAACAAAGTCGGCACAGTCAGCTTTCAGAGCTGAGGCAAGGATTCCTGAGGACAGCAATGTAAACACCCTGATCCAGCCATGCCTGAGGCTAGATAGGCCCCTGGGCCATTCGTTTGAATCCATACATTCATACGAATCCATGAATTCCTTGTTTTCTCCTGGCACTTTGAGTTGTCTTTTCCTTGCAGCTGAACATCTTATCTCATCTGACCCTCTAGTAGAGCAAAGACTTTAGCCACCATTTCTGGATGAGCCTTGGTGGCTCCAGGTCAGATGGCTCATCAAAGGTGAAACCTACCTGCGGGTAAGTGGCTCCCGCAATGTCGCCAGCTGCAGGTCCCTGTCTCTGGCCTCTCCCTTGGCCTCCTGCTCTGGCATTCCTGAGCAGTGAGTCTGTGGCCACCCAGCTCACAGATGGCCTTGGCTGTGTGTTCCCTGAGCCTGTGCTCTCTGGGTCTGTCTCATCCATAACCATATCCCCAGGGCCTGGATATCCCCAGAGGTTCTCAGCAAATATGAGTGGAGAGAATTCTGTGGCTGGTCAAGGTTTGGGGGATTCAAAAAAATCAGGAGCACACGCCTGTAACCGCAGCATTATGGAAGGCCAAGGTGACAGAACTGCTTGAGCCAGGAGTTCAGGATCAGCCTGGGCAAGAAAATCAGTCCTTCTGATGCATCTGATTGGGGGAAAAAAAGCAAAAAATCAGAAACTTCTAGAGCTTCATCTCCCACTCTGCCGCCTGCACTTGGCATGCACTGGCTGGCCCTTAGCGCAGCAGCCCCTCATCCCCCACCTCTGCTGACCACCTTACCTGAGACCTTTCTCCAACGCTGCAACCCCTTCCCTGGGCCAGCTGTCTTATGGATGACAACATGGCTAATCTTGAGTGGGGGATGAATTTTCACACTCTCTCCCCTCTGGGTCTTTCTCTCCCACTCAAAAGGCTCAGGCATCCCAGACACTTCCCTGAACACACTCGGAGGGGCCACGGCCGCTCCCCAACAGCACGCCAGAAGGGGCGAGTGCGAGCGTACAGGAGGAGAGAGGTTGCTGCTGGAACTCAGACTGTGCGCTTCCCGAAATGTGCAGCCAGCACATCTGCCCAGAGAAAAAGGGAGGCCCAGAATTGCAAGCTTTGTTATTTTTACTTTTTGATGCGAGGGGCCATCTGTGCAGGTTGGAGCTTGTCTGGAGGAAGCCAGGATTTGTCAGTGAAATTCAAATGCAGGATTACTTTGCAGGCTGTCACGCCGAGACTTTCTCCAGGAGCTGAGGTGGCAGTGCTGATAATTTCTATAGCAGCAGAGTGTGCCAGTTTCCAGCAGCTGTTCGGGGTGAATGTGCATGTGGAGCCTTCCACCAGAGCATCGCTACTCGCCTCAGCAACTCTACTCAGTGTTGGATCCACCAAGGATGCCAGGAGGGGCCTTGACCACCAGCTGTGCAAATCAGCCCCTAGTGTCTGGGAGGAGGTGGTCTGGAGGGCAGAAAGCCCAGTGGGGGTTGAGGAGAAGAAGGAAGAGAAGAAGGTTGGCAGTGCGGGAGATGGGGGTAGGGGGGACTCTGACACCCTCTGTTGTCGCCATCGGTTCGCTCCAAACTATCTCAGTCAACACACAGTTGCAGACTCATCCTGGGTATCTGCCTGTGACCCCCACTTTTAATTGCAGGTCACCCTCGAGCCCCCTGCATGGAAATTCCAGAACTGCCTGAGTTGCAGGTGGAGGTGGCTGAGTTGGGACCCCATTAGGACATTTTTTTTTCTTTGAGACAGAGTCTCACTCTGTCACCCAGGCTGGAGTGCAGTGGCGCGATCTCAGCTTACTGCAATTTCCACCTCCCAGATTCAAGCGATTTTCCTGCCTCAGCCTCCCAAGTAGCTGGGACTACAGGCGTGTGCCATCATGCCCAGCTAATTTTTGTATTTTTAGTAGACACGGGGTTTCACCATATTGGCCAGCCTAGTCTCGAACTCCTGGCCTCAAGTGATCCACCCACGTTGGCCTCCCAAAATTCTGAGATTACAGGCGTGAGCCACTGTGCCCAGCCTTATCTAGGTCATTTTCACAAACCAGGGCTACCTGGTGAAGTGGGTCCAGGAAAGGTCATCCCAACCCCATTCTGAAAGCGCCTTTTGGTGAAATCTAGGTGCGGAGGCTGCACAGAGCCCAGACTTTAGCGGCTGTTTGAAGCTCACATGCTAATGATGTTTGTATCCAAATAATAACAAATGTCAGGTGTATGCACCTGTCTCTCTCATTTGTATATTGCCTGAATGCTTTTCTCAGTGCCTCTTTCCTGGGCCAGATGTGCAGCCGCCGCCTGTTCTGGGGTGGCACGGAGGAGGAGGAGGAAAGGATACTGAGGTTTAGCACATTTAAGTTTGGAAACTGTTCGATGCCATCCCTGACAGTTCACCCTAGGATCTGGGGGTGAAGAGTGATGACAGAAGCGGGCAAATAATCTGTGAGTCTTTCAGCCATTGCTGCGTGCCCCACCGTACACATACCCTTTTCTAATGTGTGCCAAACAGTGAAATCTAATAATAATAGATAAGGATTGTAGGAAGAAAGCAATCTAGAACCGATTATTTCTTTTCTTTCTTCAGAAATAACTGTTAGGTGAGGAATGTGATTTGAGGTGCACCAAGAGGGGTCCTCAGTTTCTAAACACTGTCCCCCAGACCCCCAATACACACATACCCTGCCTCTACCTCCACCCAAAGAGAGGACTCAATACTGAGGTCAGAACTCCTCTACGTGGGATTATAGCAAAGAAGAACGCAGGAGAGGGGACGGTGGCTGGGGACACAGCAGATGGGCACTGCCAGGCAGGACTGCTGTGGGCATTGCCAGGGAGAGCCAGGATGCAAAAATGGCAGTGAGGGGGCCCTGGTAAGGGCTTCTAGGGCTTTGCTGATCTCCAGGCTCATGCGAGGGCTGACTAGCTTGGGCAGACAGACCTTTTTTCTTTTTTCCCTCCAACAGAAACAAAAGGATAAAATCATTGGCATCACTGCTGGGCATGGTGGCTCACGCCTATAATCCCTGCACTTTGGGAGGCTGAGGCAGGTGAATCACCTGAGGTCAGGAGTTCGAGACCAGCCTGGCCAACATGGTGAAACCCTGTCTCTACTAACAATACAAAAATTAGCTGGGTGTGGTGGCGGGTGCCTGTAATCCCAGCTACTCAGGAGGCTGAGACATGAGAATCACTTGAACCCGGGAGGTGGAGGTTGCAGTGAGCTGAGATCGTGCCGCTGCACTCCAGCCTTGACGACAGACCAAGAACCTGTCTCACAAAAAAAAAAAAAGGAGAAAGAAAAAAAGAAATCATTGGCATCAATTGGGCGCATTCAACGTAGATTACTGACGTGTTATTGTTTTGAAGATAGAAGAAATATAATTAATAAAAGCCACCCAGCCCGCCTTTTGTGCTTCCGTGAATTCCTTATTGACGTCTGCATCTATCTCAAGCCACAGATGAGCCATCCTTTTCAGCTGCCCTGGATAGCATGGAGATGAACAGCGTGGAAAAATCACTCCTGGGATCTGTACACTCATCTTCTGCAGCTGCAATTTTTCTTCTGCGGCCTCAGTTTTCTCCATCACAGTGGTGGAATCAGAGAGGGGGTTTCCCGGGAGCACAGTGCAGGGTTCCCTTCAAGGAAGAGCAAAGTCCGCCCCAGTGCTGGAAGCTTTTTCGGGAGGCCTGAGCACCTTCCCACCTTGGATCTCTCTCTCCAGGGCCACCAGACAACCAGTTACCTTTCAGGCGCCAGGCTTTGATGGGTGTGGGGGAACTATTTCCCGGCAGCGGCCCTGGAATCACACCTGCCTCACCTCCGGCCTTGATGTGCCTTAGAGGGACTGAGGGCCAAAGGTCACCTCAGGGTTCACCAGGAGGCCTAGGGGATAGAAGTAAGGTGTGGGGTGGAGGCTGCCGGCTTCTCTCTGCCCCTGGCAGCTTCTCGCCCACCTGCTTGCTAGTTTGACTTTGGTCCTGCCCACTGTCTCTCTCACACCCACCCACCCTGACATCTAGAGAAATGAAAGCTCCTTTGCATGACAGGAAGCAGGGGAGTTCCCTGAAGTATGATTGCAAACCTGAAAACATCCCCAAACTAGTCTTCCATCACCACCTGGAAGACAAGAGTTGGAAGAGAAACAGAAAGCAACTTTTTTTTCTGAGACGGAGTCTCACTCTGTCGCCAGGCTAGAGTGCAGTGGTGAGATCTCAGCTCACTGCAACCTCTGACTTCCTGGGTTCAAGTGATTCTCCTGCCTCAGCCTCCCGAGTTGCTGGATTATAGGCACGCACCACCATGCCCAGATAATTTTTGTATTTTTAGTAGAGATGGTGTTCATTGGGCAGATGAGGAAACTGAGGCCCATATAGGTAAGTGACAAGCTGAAAGCCCCACAGGACCTTGGGGTCAGAGCCGAGACTCCTATAAATCCAGGAATCTCAAACTCAGGTGCCTATGGGAGCCAGGCCCATAAAAGAAGATGTCTTTGGACACCAAGACATCTTTGTATTGAATATTAAACATGCTCAAGTAGTCTGCATTTCTAGAAGAAATGTTCCCTCTCTGCCATTCTTCTTGAAACACTCCACCTTCTTGATCTACACAGTTTTCTCACTTTTGTTTTGTTTTTTAAAGACACGGGGTCTTGCTATGTCACCTAGGCTGGTCTCGAACTCCTGGGCTCTAATGATCTGCCCTCCTCGGCCTACCAAAGTGCTGGGATTACAGATATGAGTCATCATGCCCGGCTAATTTTTAATTTTTTTGTAGAGACAGTGTCTCACTATGTTGTCCAGGCTGGTCTTGAACTCCTGTCCTTAAGTGATCCTCCTGCATCAGCCTCCCAAAGTGCTGGGATTACAGATGTGGGCCACTGCACTCAAAGCTGTTTTCTCACTTTTGATAGTCACAGTTACAAGAAATATTTGTCTACTCCAAGAAGATGTGCAGTGCGTTTGTGAAGATAAACAGCAATGGAGTCTGAGACCTTAGCGTAGGGTGTGGTAGAGGTGGTGAGGATTCTGGTATATTGCAGACCACATGCCCTGCCTGCAGGGCTGCCCAGAGCTGGGGAGCTGTATCTGAATGTGAACTTTCCAGGTTTTCAATATTGCCTCAAGTGTTTTGAAATGACTCGGCAGCCCCAGCACAACCACACCTGACCTGCAGGCCCCAACGTGCAGCCTCTACGTTAGCCCTGAATGCTGGGGCGAATCCCCTACAGCTTAGAAGAGGGATGGAAGATGCAAAACTTCAAAGGCAACCCTTCTGACTGGGTATGGTGGCTCATACCTGTAATCCCAGCTCTTTGGGAGGCTGAGGCAGGAGGATCATTTGAGGCCAGGAGTTCAAGACCAGCCTGGCAACATAGTGAGAGCCCATCTCTACCAATAAATAAATAAATAAATAAATAAATAAATAAGAGATATGTAAAAAATAAAATAAATAAAACTTTTTTTTTTTTAAGAAGGAGGGAATGCTTCAGACCAAGTAACCATCTTACAGAGCTTGGATGTTCATTACTTGTCTATAACAAGAGATAACTCAGGGGCTTAGCAAGAGGAGCACAGAGAGCTTTCTGGATGGATGACTCAGGCTGTGACTGCTGGAACATACTAACTTTGGATTTTTTTTTTCTTTTAAAAAAGGGACAGTATCCCAAGGATGGTTCATCACAGTCCTGCCCCAAAGTAGAGGGGATGGATTTGTCTGTGTGTCTAATGGTGCATTGGAGACTGGGCTGTTGGATGCCATGCCCCTGGTAACCCCGCCAGGAACTGGGATTCCGTGGTGTATGGCACCTTTGCTCAAAAAAGGACTAGAACCTGGACAGGGGCTTGATTAATTTCTGTTAATGTCTCGCTTTCTAATCTTATGAAATCTTTTGGTCTTTTGCAAGTAGAAGATAGTCTATAGTCTCCTGGGCATGAAAATGTAAGAAAGTGGCTATAAATGTAAGAATCCATCCATCCGTCCGTTCGTCCATCAATCCGTCCGTTCGGCCATCAGTCCATCCGTCTGTCCGTCCGTCCATCCGTGCGTCCATCCATCCATCCATCCATCCATCCATCCATCCATGGAGCAGGTATTTACTGAGCAGCTGTTTTGTGCCAGGAAGGCAATGGAATCAATTGGCAAGTCATCACTGAGAAATAACAACAGAAAAGGAGTGAGTTTGTATGTGCATATGCATTTTAAACTACTTAGTGATGATATAACTGAATGAAACCGCCCTGTAGAAAAACAGCAAATATTTTCATTCACTCATGTGTTAGCGTGTGCATTGAAAAGAATTCTGGAGCAATGTACACTGTTTTAACACTCAAACTCTTAAGAACGGCATCTCTGGGGAATCGTCAGTTTCTATGTTGTACGTGTTTGTAGTATTCTGATTTATTATAACAAACAAGCTTTACTTTCATAGCCAGAGAAAAACCAATAAAGTTAAATACTAGCAATTTTAATGGGAAGATAAGTTGACAATACCGAGTACTGGAGCAAGGGTGGAGAGGCAGGAGCTCTCACACTCCCTGGCGGGAAGCGGAGATTGGTGCAGTTTGAGGAAGTCACTGACCACATCTAGTTAAGGTGCACAGGCACACGCCCTTTGACGTGGCAATCCTACATCTAGGAATGTGCCCTAAAGGAATCCAGGTAAGTGGCACCAATGTGCACAAGATGCCAATTGCAACACTGTTTGTGATGGTGAAAAAATCAGAAACCTACTTGTGGACCAGGGTGGCAGGGAGCATATCTATTGTGGAACATTCACACAGGGGAAAATTCTACCACCATTTCAAAAGAATAAACTCAACCCTACGTGGACCAACATAAGTAAATCTTGAAAATAACACTGAGGCCAGGCACGGTGGCTCACACCTGTAATCCCAGCATTTTGGGAGACTGAGGCAAGCAGATCACCTGAGGTAAAGAGTTCGAGACCAGCCTGGCCAACATAGCAAAACCCCGTCTCCACTAAAAATACAAAAATTAGCTGGGCATGGTGGTGGGCGCCTGTAGTCCCAGCTACTCAGGAGGCTGAGGCAGGAGAATCACTTGAACCTGGAAGGTGGAGGTTGCAATGAGCTGAGATTGCGCCACTGCACTCCAGCCTAGGCAACAGGGCGAGACTCTATGTCAAAAAAAAAAAAAAAAGAAAGAAAGAAAGAAAAGAAAAGAACATTGAAAGAAAATAGCAAGTGATATTGTGATATGTAAAGTTTGATTCCACTTAGTTATTTTCTTTTTTCTTTTTTTGTTTTTTTACTATTTCTTTTTTTTCCTTCCACCAAATGTAGGTAATTTTTTAAACACCCAAAGCAGTATTTGCTATAAGTCTATTTATTGCTTCTGGATCCAAAAATAAATGGTAAAAGTCTAAAAATATGTGTGGGCATCATATACATCCACCTTGGGGAGTTGTTTCAGCTGAGGAGGAACATGAGGGGACCTTCATCTATGTCTACAATATTGTATTTCCTTTTTTAGTTTTTATCTTTTGACAAACTGCTGCATACTCAAATGTTGTATTTCTTCTTTAAAACATGATATGAAGCCAAGTAGGCAAATATGGATGATGGATCCACAGCTATTCATTTGTATTGTTCTTTGTACTTTAAAATTTTTGCCAACCTGGTGGCTGTGAGATTATCTCATTGTTTTATTTTGCATTTCCCCAATGACTTGCGGATTGAGTCACCTTCATGTTGATTGTGTATTGCCAGTTCCCATTTTTCGTAATAGCATGAACAATGGAAGGTGAAATAAGGAGTTTTTCTAGAAGGTGGTGAAGGGCGCAGGTGGAGGCCCCCTGCAGGCAAGTGGGCATTCAGGTGTGTAGCCAGGGCAGGCCTCATTGGGGTAGAGACCCCATGCTTGGGTGAGGCCGGCACAGAGGCAGTGGCAAAGTCTTCCAGGTGGTGAGGTTGCCCAGGGACAAATGTCAAGGGGGCGGCGGTGGCCGGGATGAATCTGCGGGTCCTCCACCTTATGCTGGAGCAGAGAGGAGCTGCCTGGGAGGGATGATGCTTGGTGCGTGGAGGGGGGGTGGGGGGGTGGTGGGGGCGGGGCTGGCACTGAAGTTTCCAGAGGGAAAGAGGGGTCAGCAGAGCGAAGTGTGGCAGAGGTGCCTTGGGAGAGGAAGGCAGACGCATACTGTGAGATTTGTCCCACAGACGTCTTAGGTGGCCTTGTTGAGGGCACTGTGTAGTGTGGGGATGCCAACTGGAGAGGGTCCAAGAGGGAGTGACAGTGAGTGTAGATGACACTTTCAAAGGGGCTGCCCAGGAAAAGAAGTGGCGGCTGGGTGCGATGGCTCACACCGTAATCCCAACACTTTGGGAGGCTGGGGCAGGCAGATCACTTGACGTCAGGAGTTTGAGACCAGCCTGACCAACATGATGAAACTCCATCTCTACTAAAAATACAAAAATTAGCTGGGCACGGTGGTGTGTGCCTATAGTCCCAGCTACGTGGGGGAGAATGGCTTCAACCTGGGAGGTGGAGGTTGGAGTGAGCTGAGATCATGCCACTGCACTCCAGCCTGGGTGACAGAGTGAGACTCCATCTCAAAAAAAAAAAAAAAAAAAACGGAAGACAAGTTGGGAAGTTGGGAGAGGGAGGGGGGTGGAAGCCTGGAGAAGACACAGGGGCGGGCCCAAGGGGAGAGGCTAAGGAGGCTAAGGGCTCGCTTGCACAAGCTCCCAGGCATTCCTGGAGTCCTCACTGCTGTGCGCTGGGCTGCGCAAGGCACACAGGGCAGCCGGTAAGTCCCCACCTCAGTGCCCTACCAGGGCTGTCTGTAGGGCTAGAACACGTCCCCAGTGCTAAACTCAGCCGGGCACAGTGGCTCACGCCTGTAGCCACAGCATTTTGGGAGGCCAAGGCAGGAGGACCACTTGAGGCCAGGAGTTCAAGGCGAGCCTGGGCAACATAGTGAGATTCCCCCATCTCTACAAAAAAAACTTAAAACTAGTAGGGCATGGTGGTGTGCACCTGTAGTCCCAGCTACTCTAGAAGCTGAGGCGGGAGGATCTCTTGGGTCTAGGAGGTCGAGGCTGCAGTGAGCTATGATTGTGCCACGGCACTCCAACCTGATGACAGAGCAAGACCCTCTCTCTTAAAAAAGAAAATGCTTGGCCAGGCATGGTGGCTTATGCCTGTAATCCCATCACTTTGGGAGGCTGAGGTAGGCGGATCACCTAAGGTCAGGAGTTCGAGACCAGCCTGGCCAACAAGGCGAAACCCTGTCTCTATTAAAAATACAAAAATTGCCCGGCGCGGTGGCTCACGCCTGTAATCCCAGCACTTTGGGAGGCTGAGGCGGGTGGATCACGAGGTCAGCAGATCGAGACCATCCTGGCTAACACGGTGAAACCCTGTCTCTGCTAAAAATACAAAAAATTAGCCAGGCGTGGTGGCGGGCGCCTGTAGCTCCAGCTACTCGGGAGGCTGAGGCAGGAGAATCGCTTGAACCCGTCAGGCAGAGCTTGCAGTAAGCCGAGATCATGCCGCTGCACTCCAGCCTGGGAGACAGAGTGAGACTCCGTCTCAAAAAAAAAAAAGAAAAGAGAATGCTCAATCCTTCACAGAACAGCCTAGCTCAGTGACAGTGAACCCAGTGGTGGCAATAAGACGGATCAGCTGTCATTTGCTGTTTCTCTTTAATGTGCCAAGCGCTGTGCTCAACATATCTATGCGTGACCTCATTTCATCTCCCCTCGGTTCCATGGGGGAAGCACTATGTTGTCATCCTCAGGTCACAGCTGGGAAACACGAAGCTTGGAGAAATGAAGCACAGAGCCCAAGACTACTCTGGGAAGTGGCAGAGCCAGCTTCCCACGTGAGTCAACTGCCTCCAGAACCCAGTGAAGAAATGACATCAGTGTGGGCCAACGTCAGGGGTGCACTCCTGCAGGAGGTGGGGTCCAGCCACTGTAGGCAGAGGCCTGGGCAGGGGCACAGGGGCAGAATCATGGGGGCCTGGGGAGATATGCAGGCAGCGCCATTTAGAAATGATGGTGATGCAGGTGATGCAGGACGAATGTCCTCATTGCCTGCCTGCTTGTCCCCCACACACTACACACTCATTTTCATTTTCTTTTTTGATTTTTTGTTTGTTTGTTTTGAGATAGGGTCTCGTTCTGTTGCACAGCCTGGAGTACAGTGGTGTGATCATGCCTCACTGCAGCCTCAAACCCCTGGGCTCAAGCGATACTTCCCACCTCAGCCTCCCAATAGCTGGGATTACAGGTGCACACCACCACGCCCGACTTGCACAGTCATTTTCTTACGGCACAAAGACACATAACTCTGTACTTGTTCATCAGCCTCTTCCTCCAAACCGGCTCTGAGCAAGTCACTCCTGTCTTACAAACACTGGCTTCCTGCTGCGGGGGAGACCACACCCATCTTAGTTGACGGCAAAAGCCCCTTGTGATGTGGCCTTCCTCTACCCTATTTGTGAGGGCTTTTGTGACTGCTGGAGAGCATTCCACAGCCCCACCTCCCGAGCTTGAGTCCTGCTGCTGCTCTGCCCCTAGAGTGCCACCTTTTCATTTCATACCAGTGCCCTCCGGGGACTCCAGGGCTTCACCGGTCTCCCAGGCTCCCTTGAGCTCATGTCTCCAGGACTGGCAGTGTACACTTAGCAGGGACTCCATCGAGGGCACCTCACACACCAACCCCAAGGAAGCCAGCATTTGACTTGAACCGCACTGCATAATCAGATACCACACAACTTTTGGAATTGGCATTGATCAGGAAAATGATTTAAAAGGTGGGGGATGCTGTTTATTGAATAAAGGATAGCGTTGCCCTCCCATGTGAGGCTCCCAGGAAAGAGTACCTGGTAAGCCTATGCAACTGAGTACATTAGAGTCTTCTGAAGTTAAATTTGGAATTGGGACGAGGTAGGAAAAAATCTATGCTCATTGGATACAGAATGCAATTGTCTGTCGGTGCAGGAACTGAAGTATCTGCAGCAAATTATATTTAAGACTCTCTTGTCGCAGGCGGATTAGCTAATGCTTGATTTTAAGTATAGGCTTCTAATGCTATTACTCCTGGTTAACTCTGCCTGGCAGGTAACCTTGTGGAACAAATGACTGCATTGCTTGAATAACATATTTGATCAAACAGGACAATTCTTTCAAAAATTGAGTTCTCTGTGGCAATTTGAGACCTGTAATCAGCAAATTAGATGATTACAGCAGGGATAAAAATAGTCTTCTAACAATGTCCAAGGTATAAATGTGATTTGAATTTCAAAATGTGGAACATGTGGTAGGAAAATGCACGGTTGGGTAAATATGACTAGACATTATCAGATTTGATTTCTCTTTCTAGCCCTGCTCAGAGCTAGAGCCTAATTTTGCCCAAATAAACTCCAATCTCGTTTGTGTCTGAGTTAGAGGATGGACACGTATTGGGTGCCATGCTCTGAATCTTAAAGGGCTCCATGGCTCTACCTGCCTTAGAAACTAAAAGTCAGTGTGAACCTCTGCATCATGTATTTATCACATGGTACCAAATAACCATCATGAAAGAGTAAGCTGTCCGTGTTCCACACAGGGAAGACGGCATTGGAAAACCCTTGACTCCCACCACCTGAGGACCAGGGTTTTTTTGTTGTTGTTGTCGTCAGGCACAGTGGGCAGAGAAATGACAACAACTCTGGCGGACTCTAGCAAGTGAATTCTTTTTTGGGAGATAGGGTCTCACTCTGACGCTTAGGCTGGAGTGCAGTGGCACAGTTATGGCTCACTGCAGCCTCAGCCTCCCAGGCTCAGGTGATTCTCCCATCTCAGCCTCCTGGGTAGCTGGTACTACAGGCATGCGCCACCACAAAAAAATTTAAATTTTTAAATTTTTTGTAGAGATGGAGTTTTGCCATATTGCCCAGGCTGGTCTTGAACTCCTGAGCTCAGGCAATCTGCCCACCTTGGCCTCCCAAAGTGCTGGGACTAGAGGCATAAGCCACTGTGCCTGGCCGCAAGTGAATTCTGTGAGCTGAGGCGGGATATGAGGATATGGTCTGCTCAACCACAGTTCAGTGTCTCCAGGGTTGGTGAATCACTCGCTTTTTCTCCATCTCTAACTCGAGAGTTAGATCAGGGGCCACATCACCTCCTTTCTCTGGTCCTTCTTGCTAACACATCTCCTCAGGACATCTGTTCACCCAAGTTGACTGAGCTGCCATTTTCACCCCAGTGTCTCTTGTGGCCTCATCTGGCTTTAGCTGAATAGCAGAACATAAGCGACTTGGTCAAGGGGTATTTGCAGCCAATGAGAGAGAGGCCAAAGCAGGGATTACTAGCAAGTGGAAAAAGCTCCTCTTACAGGGGAACTTTGATTTCTACTTACTAGCCCCTCTTAGGGTTCCTGAGTATAGACATGATTGATTAATATGGATGTCATTTACCCATTCAGGACTTAGCCTTTATTAGCACCAATAATTAAGAGCTGCCTGTGACAACACTGCCACTTAAAAAGCTTTGACTTCCAGAAACGCAGCATTCCAACAAGTTACATGTAAGGCATTCTTATTTCAGCATATTCTAGCACCCTCTGTAATACGGTGGGTGGCTAAATGACCTATGAATTAATATTTACCTCAAATGTGTGGTTTTTTTTTTTTTAGGTGTCACCCAGGCTGGAGTGCAGTGGCATGATCTCAGCTCACCGCAACGTCTGCCTACTGGGTTCAAGCGATTCTCCTGCCTCAGCCTCCTGAGTAGCTGGGACTGCAGGCGCCCACTACGACACCTGGCTAATTTTTTGCACTTTAGTAGAAATGAGGTTTCACCATGTTGGCCAAGCTGGTCTTGATCTCCTGACTTCAAGTGATCCTCCCACCTCGAATCTCCCTAAATGCTGGGATTACAGGCCTCAGCCATTGTGCCTAGCCTCATACGTACTTTCAAATTTGCTGTTACCTCAATGTGTCAAGCTCTCAAATTTATGTAACTTTGGAAATAGAAATTTTTTAGTGCCATCTTTTTGCTTACAAAATGCCAAATGTAGGCCGGGCACACTGGCTCACACCTGTAATCCCAGCACTTTGGGAGGCCAAGGCAGGCAGATCACCTGAGGTCAGGAGTTCGAGACCAGCCTGGCCAACATGGTGAAACCCCATCTCTACTAAAACTACAAAAATCAGCAGGGCGTGGTGGTGGGTGCCTGTAGTCTCAGCTACTCGGGAGGCTAAGGCAGGAGAATCGCTTGAACCTGGGAGGCGGAGGTTGCAGTGAGCCGAGATCATGCCACTGCACTCCAGCCTGGGTGACAGAGTGAGACTCCATCTCCAAAAAAAAAAAAGAAAAAAAAAAAGAAAATGCTAAATGTAGGCCAGGCGAGGTGGCTTACGCCTGTAATCCCAGCACTCTGGGAGGCTGAGGCAGGTGGATTACCCGAGGTCTGGAGTTCGAGACCAGCCTGGCCAACATGGCGAAACCCCGTCTCTACTAAAAATACAAAAAAAATTAGCCGGGCATAGGCAGGTGCCTGTAATCCCAGCTTCTCAGGAGGCTGAGGCAGGATAATCACTTGGACCTGGGAGGCAAAGGTTGCAGATAAGGCTTGTCTCAAGCTCCTGGCTTTAAGTGACCTGCCCAACTCAGCCTCCCAAAGTGCGGGGATTACAGGTGTGAGCCACCACGCCCAGCCAAAAACTCACTGCTTTTTAAGACTAGAACATCTCTGCCTAAAGTGAAGAAATAACTGGCTAGTCCTATCATTTGACTAAATACCATTACATGTAGATTTACAATGCGTTTATTAGGATAACTGTAGTATTAAAACTTGCCAGAGGGCCGGGTGTGGTGGCTTACACCTGTAATCCCAGCACTTTGGGAGGCTGAGGCGGGCGGATCACAAGGTCAGGAGTTCGAGACCAGCCTGGCCAACATGTGAAACCCCATCTTTACTAAAAATACAAAAATTAGCCGGGTGTGGTGGTACGCGCCTGTAGTCCCAGCTACTCAGGAGGCTGAGGCAGGAGAATTGCTTAAACCCAGGAGGCAGAAGTTACAGTGATCTGAGATCACGCCATTGCCCTCCAACCTGGGTGACAAAGTGAGACTCCATCTCAAAAAAATAAAATAAAATAAAAATAAATAAATAAATAAATAAAACTTGCCAGAAAAGCCAGTGCAATTGCTCATGCCTGTAATCCCATCACTTTGGGAGGCCGAGGAGGGCGGATCACCTGAGGTCAGGAGTTCGAGACCAGCCTGGCCAACATGGAGAAACCCCATCTCTACTAAAAGTACAAAATTAGCTGGGTGTGGTGGCGCGTGCCTGTAGTCCCAGCTACTCAGGAGGCTGAGGCTGAAGAATGCCTTGAACTTGGGAGGTGGAGGTTGCAGTGAGCCGAGATTGTGCCACTGCACTCCAGCCTGGCAACAGAGCGAGACTCCGTCTCAAAAAAAAAAAAAAAAAAATTTGCCAGAACTACATCAATGTCAAAAGTAAGGTCTCTCCAACTTCATACAAATATGGTTACAGATTTTATTTTATTCTTTTTGAGACGGAATCTTGCTCTGTTGCCCAGACTGTACTGCCATGGTGCCATCTTGGCTCACTGCATATGGTTACGAATTTCAAATGGCTGCTTTTTTCTTTAGATTTTTGCCAAATGAGATAAAATACCAAGTTGAAAATAAGCAGTATTTATTTGTTCATTCACCCTTCCTTGTATGCACTAGCACACATGATGAAGCACTGTCAGTCAAACACAAGACTCCGAAAGGCCACCACTTGAAGAATGTTCAGTGAAAAGTCATGTGAGTGGCCGGATGCGGTGGCTCATGCCTGCAATCCCAGCACTTTGGGAGGCCGAGGCAGGCAGATCACCTGAGTTCAGGAGTTCAAGACCAGCCTGGCCAACATGATGAAACCCCATCTCTACTAAAAATACAAAAATCAGCCGGGTGTGGTGGCGGGCACCTGTAATCTCAGCTACTTGGGAGACTTAGGTGGGAGAATCTTGAACGGGGGGAAGGTGTAGGTTGCGATGAGCCAAGATTGTACCACTGCACTCCAGCCTAGGTGACAGAGTGAGACTCCCTCTCAAAAAAAAAAAAAAAGAAAGAAAAAAAAAAAAATCATGTGAGCGGCCAGACGTGGTGGCTCACGCCTGTAATCCCAACACTTTGGGAGGCTGAGGTGGGCAGATCACAAGGTCAGGAGTTCCAGACCAGCCTGGCCAACATGGTGAACCGCCGTCTCTACTAAAAGTACAAAAACAAAAGTCACATGAGCTGTACACGAGGCCTGTAAGTGGGCAGCAATGATTAGCAAGGCACTTGGTGACTCCATCAGTGCTCAGCGAACAGGCTGCATCATGCGCTCAGCTGACATATGACTCTACTTCGCATTTTTTTTTTTTTTTTTGAGATGGAGTTTTGCTCTTGTTGCCCAGACTGGAGTGCAATGATGCGATCTCAGCTCACCGCAACCTCCGCCTCCCGGATTCAAGCGATTCTCCTGCCTCAGCCTCACGAGTAGCTAGGATTATAGGCATGTGCCACCAAACCTGGCTAATTTTTTTTTTTTTTTGTATTTTTAGTAGAAATGGGGTTTCTCCATGTTAGTCAGGCTTGTTTTGTACTCCCAACCTCAGGTGATCCGCCCACCTCGGCCTCCCAAAGTGCTGGGATTACAGGCGTGAGCCACTGCACCCGGACTTTTTTTTTTTTTTTTTTTTTATGAGATAGAGTCTCACTCCGTCACCCAGGCTGCAGTGCAGTGGCACGATCTCGGCTCACTGCAACCTCCGCCTCCCGGGTTCAAGGGATTCTCCTGCCTCAGCCTCCCGAGTAGCTGGGATTATAAACATGTGCCACCACACCCAGCTAATTTTGTATTTTTAGTAGAGATGGGGTTTTTCCATGTTGGTCAGGCTGGTCTTGAACTCCCAACCTCAGGTGATCTGCCTGCCTTGGGTCCCAAAGTGCTGGGATTACAGGCGTGAACCACCATGCCCAGCCTTAATTTTTGCATTTTTACTACAGATGGGGTTTCACCATGTTTGGTAGGCTGGTCTCCAACTCCTAACCTCAAGTGATCTGCCGAACTCAGCCTCCCAAAGTGCTAGGATTACAAGCGTGAGCCACACGCCCAGCCACATTTTCTTCTTTTCCTTTTTTTTTTTTTTTTTTTGAGACAGTCTCGCTCTGTTGCCCAGGCTGGAGTGGTGGCGCGATCTCAGCTCACTGCAAGCTCCGCCTCCTGGGTTCACGCCATTCTCCTGCCTCAGCCTCCTGAGTAGCTGGGACTACAGGCGCCCGCCACCATGCCTGGCTAATTTTTCTATTTTTAGTAGAGACGGAGTTTCACTGTTAGCCAGGATGGTCTCGATCTCCTGACCTTGTGATCCGCCCGCCTTGGCCTCCCAAAGTGCTAGGATTACAGGCGTGAGCCACCGCACCCAGCCTCATTTTCTTCTTAAAAGCGGTTTTAGGCTACTATGTTAAAAGTTCTCCAAATAAAAATTCACTTATTCTTTAGGCTAAGATTTCGGTAAGGGCAAAAAAAAAAAAAAAAAAAAAGCATTAAATCATGCTAATTACAGATTCCTTATGGCCTTTAACTAGTCCTAGGAAGGAAGTTACACCTAGGAATCCTCTTTGGTGTGGACATTACCTCATCACTACTACCACTGATGGCCAACAAACCTGGTGTGAGCAGCCACCAGTGCAGGGCGTGGTGAGACAAATACCAGGTGGACTCCTCACTTCCAGCTCAGGGGGCACCAGGAGGCAGACAGGCTGCACCTGAAGCCCACTTCTAAAGTTTTCTTTCCATCAGATACATTGAAAAATGTATTTGACCAAAAGAGTTAAGACTCAAGGCTGGGTGCGGTGGCTCACACCTGTAATCCCAGCACTTTGGAAGGCTGAGATGGGCGGATCACCTGAGGTCAGGAGTTTGAGACCAGCCTGGCCAACATGGCAAAACCCCATCTCCACTAAAAATACAAAAATTAGCTGGGTGTGGTGGCACACGCCTGTAGTCCCAGCTACTTAGGAGGCTGAGGCAGGAGAATCGCTTAAACCCGGGAGGCAGAGGCTGCAGTGAGCCAAGATTGTGCCCCTGCACTCCAGCCTTGGTGACAGAGCGAGACCCTGTCCCTGTCTCAAAAAAAAAAAAAAAAAAAAAAGACTTGAGCCTCAAGAAGTATGAAGTCAAAAAACAGAACTTGATATAGCCACAATTAAGGCTGACTGCTACCTTAAGTTACCAGACACAGCTCATAAAACCAGCTGTCTCAAAGACAGTATTATCTTTATTAAAAAAACGGATAGATATAGCAGCACTTACAAAACAGTTCATCAAAGGCATTGTACACTGTCAACTGATAATGTGGAGAGGGCAGCCCCCTGCCCAGCTGGCTGTGGGCTCTGCACAACGCTTGCCCGCAACCACCTGCTCCACTTGGTACAACGGAGCCCAGAACACCTGCGAGGAGAGCCACGCCACCGTGGCCCTCCACAGCTTCAAGCTTTTGTTGTTGTGGGAGTCCCTTAGGTCAAGTAGCACCTTCCATAGCAGCATCGGGAGCACGCACTGGTGTCTGGAGGTGGCTGGTGTACTTGACCCACTTATTTAAAAAAAACCTATAAGCATTCAATAAAAAACACTTTGCCCTGTTTGATGCCATCCACAGAAATACTTCTGTTGTGGAAGAAACACTCTTCCATTCAGATATCTGTAAAAGCAAACGCACGCCTCCGCTGCAACAGACAGAAGAGAACGTGGAGCAGGCGCGCAACTGTCTTTGGTGGAGAAGGATGCGGTGGTCACGCCATTTCCGGCCCGCTGCTCTGCTTCTTACCGCTCTGTGGCGGGGTGAGGAGCCCACTGGGGAGAGGAGAAGAAGCCCTATTTTGTTCAGACAACATGGCTTTCTTTGCTCGGGCTTTGTCCTGTTGGTAAGAATAAAAGGGACAACACGTTAGAGTAGAACATATCCTTGGGCTTCAATTACCATAGGCTTTTTCTTTTTTAATTAAAAAAATTTTTTTTTTCTCAAGATGGAGACTCGCTTTGTCATCCAGACTGTAGTACAGTGGTGGGATCTCGGCTTACTGCAACTTCCACTTCCAGGGTTCAACCGATTCTCCCGCCTCAGCCTCCCAAGTAGAGTAGCTGAGATTATAGGCACCCGCCACCATGCCCAGCTAAGTTTTGTATTTTTCATAGAGACAGGGTTTCGCCATTTTGGCCTGGCTAGTCTTGAACTCCTGACCTCAGGCGATCTGCCCGCCTCGGCCTCCCAAAGTGCTGGGACTACAGGCATGTGCCACCATGCCTGGCTAGTTTTTAAATTTTTTAGGGACAGGGTCTCCCTATGTTGCCCAGGCTAGTCTCAAACTTCTGGGCTCAAGCAGTCCTTCTGCCTTGGCCTCCAAAAGCCACTGTGTCTGGCCACTATGTCTTTTTCTACGGAGGTGAGTGAAAGAAAAAAAAAAATCAAAGAGCACTTTAAAACTCTATAGTCTATATGATAGTGCGATACAGCATCGATTTGCCAGGATTTTTCTTTTTCAATTAATTAAAATTGGAGTTTTTCAAGGATATTTGGGGCCTGCCTGAAGAAAAGTGTACAGGTTATTTAGGCAGTTTTTTTTTTTTTGAGACATAGTTTCGCTCTGTTGCCCAGGCTGGAGTGCAGTGGCGTGATCTCAACGCACTGCAACCTCCGCCTCCCGGGTTCAGACGATTCTCCTGCCTCAGCCTCTCGAGTAGCTGGGACTACAGGTGCCCACCACCATAGCCGGCTAATTTTTTTATTTTTAGTAGAGACAAGGTTTCACCATGTTGGCCAGGCTGGTCTTGAACTCCTGGCCTCAAGTGATCGGCCCACCTCGGCCTCCCAAAGTGCTGGGTTTACAGGCCTGAACCACCACGGCCGGCCTATTTAGGCAGTTTTAAGAATTTGGCCAAGAAGGACTGAAAGAAGGAGCAGCACTGACCAGCAAATCCAAGCTGTCTCTGTGGGTCTGTATGTTGTGTGCATCTTCATCAGCGACGCCCCTGAAGTGCTTCAGTTTTGAGCTCCCCGTCTCCCTTATAACCATGGCAAATGGAACCATCCACTTGACACAGTTCTCTATGTCGCACCACTGATACCCTGCAGTGAAGACAGCGTGGGCTTAATCTGAGGCTGACAACTGGATGTAAGCTTAGTACACCTTGTTTGTGCATGCACTGGAAAGCCAACTTACCTGAAACCTTTTGCATCAATTCAGATGACGAGAAATGATACAAGGCCGAAGCAGCAAGTATACCATAAGGAAATTCAAGGCAGTCAACATCCAGGACACAGAGATCCAACAGCTACGGAGAAGAAAAGAACGCTGAGATGGATGCCACCACACGCCTATTCTAGAGTTCCTCACTCCAGCTGCAGGGAAGGTGGCCCCACGGACGTGATGGAGCCACTTACCTCTGCAATCTGTATAAAGATTTGCTGGGGATACTGCGGCAGTAGCACTTCATGTAAGTCATTTAGATATGCAACCTGCATGTATACATTCAGCCAGGACACAATAGTCAGGGGACTTAAACGCCACTTAAGGGCCTAAAGGAAAACAGAGAGAAAAGAGACCGATGATTGAGAAAAGAAGTTCAAAATGCAGCCATGTTCCATGCCACAATGTGTCCAGCTGGAGAACACCTCCCAGAGGCACTCACACTTCAGGTGGAAAAGATCTGCCGTACGCATTTAAAAAATGGCCGGAAAATTCACTGGAACCCACCTTCATAATCATTAATTCCATGGTGAGAATTTCATCTCCTGAACAAGCTCCATCTGTCACATACGCAAACTGGTGCAACTTTGGAGGATAGATTTCCTGAAAGGAAATAAAAGATGGCACTAGCACCAAAGCCAATCTCTAACAGTCTCAATTTATAATGCATCCAAAATGACTTCTCAGTACCCTGGCATGGAAAGAGGGAGGGCGCACTGATGGGATTAACACAGAAGCCACACCAATGGTTGTAAAAAAAAAAAAAAAAAAAAAAAAAAGAACACAACTCCCACCCACCATTAAATAAATAAATGGATGGAACTTTGACTCATTGTGGGTACTCTTGAAATATCCCCTTTTCAGTACCTTTAACACATTTGAAAGTTGGGCCCATATACCCTTTGATAATCATACACAAATTTTTAATCTTTTCTTTTTTCTTTTAGACAGAATTTCCCTCTGTTGCCCAGGCTGGAGTGCAGTGGTAGGATCTCGACTCACTGCAACCTCTGCCACCTGGGCTCCAGCAATTCTCTTGCCTCAGCCTCCCGAATAGCTGGGATTACAGGCACGTGCCACCACGCCTGGCTAATTTTTTGTATTTTTAGTACAAATGGTATTTCACCATGTCTCAAACTACTGGCCTCAAGTGACCCAGCTGCCTTGGCCTCCCAAAGTGCTGGGATTATAGGCTTGAGCCACCAACCCGGGCCCAAAATTATTATCTTAGTTCAAAGTTCATTTTTTTTTTTTTGCTCAATGTAACTACATGAACCTAGGTCTTCCATACCCTCACTACTTTTCTCTTCCTGGTCACTTTCCAGCCTTTTTTTCTTTTTGGCATGTGTCTTAACTTTACAGGGTAGCAAATTAGAAAAATTTAGGATGAGTGCTATAGGCTAAGCGCCAACCTCTTCCCCCAATCTCAGTGGAGCTCGAGAAATAACACACATTATAGAACAAATATTTGAAAATTATTTACCTCAAGTTTGGCTGCAATAAATAAAGATGAAATCCCAATAAGCTGTAAAAGAGTTTTTACAACATTTTCTTGTGTCGCCATATACCGGTCAAAGAAATCTTGTGCCAAGTAAAAGGTCTCCCTGTGAAGTTTATAGACTTCACACACCTGAAAACATATTTAGTAAGTTTTAGAACAAGTAAGTTTTACTTGAGGGAGGGGAAAAAAAAAACTTGTAATGATTTTGGTGAAGGACAATATAAAATGCAAAGTTCCTGAACTCAACAATTGATAGTTTTTTGTTTTTGTTTTTGTTTTGAGGTGCCTTATTCTGTCACCCAGTCTGGAAAGTAGTGTTGTGATCTTGGTTCACTGCAACCTCCAACTCCCAGGCTCAAGCGATTCTCTTGCTTCAGCCTCCCGAGTAGCTGGAATTACCAGCACCCGCCACCATGCCCAGCTAATTTTTGTATTTTTAGTAGAAATGGTATTTCACCACGTTGGCCAGGCTGGTCTTGAACTCCTGGCCTCAAGTGATCCACCTGCTTCGGCCTCCCAAAGTGCTGGGATTATAGGGATGAGCCACTGTGCCCAGCCTAACAACTGATAGGTTTTAAATGAGGGGCCCTTCTGGCCTGTCCCACCCTCACCTGACTAGGATGTGAATCATCCCCTTGCCCGCACATCCCCGTGGAGTAGGCCACCTGCCTGTTAGTCACTCACTAGCACACAGGTCATCAGATGGACTGTCACAGCACAGCAGTGCTGGTGTTCAGGCAAGCAGCCCTTATTTGACTGAATAATGGCCCCACAGGGCAAGAGTAGTGATGCTGGCTATTTGGAAATGCCAAAGAGAAGCCGTGAAGTGCTTTCTTTAAGTGAAAACATGAAAGTAGAGGATTAAAAACATGGCATATCTAGAGCTCAGTACTATCTGTGGCTTCAGGCATCTCCTGCGGGTCTTGGGATGTACCCCCGAGGATGAGGGGTACTTCTGTAGTTACACACTCAACTTCTACATGTTTTCATGAAGCAGGTCTGCCTGAGATGTCCTTCCACTTCAGAAGAAAAGCCCACTTCTCACCCATTCAAGTCTTACAAGGTTGTCTAGGAAGCTTCCCTTAATCAAGAAACTATAAGCTACCGCAGTTCATCCCAGTAAGATATACTACCAATAAAATCTCATCTTTTAATGTTTAACCATTATCTATCAAATGTTGTTATACTTGTTCTTTTGATTAACTGTTAAAGAGAAATAAAATAGTGTGGACCAAGAAAAGATTTGAGTTGGGTGCTGTAGCTCACACCTGCAATCCCAGCACTTTGGGAGGCCAAGGCATGGGGATCCCTTGATCCCAGGAGTTGGAGACCAGCCGGGGCAACATAGCAAGACCCCAACTCAACAAAAAATTAAAAATCGGCAGGGAGTAGTGGCTCATGCCTGTAGTCCCAAGGACTGTGGAGGCTGAGGCGGGAGGACTGCTTGAGCCCAGGAATTGGAGCCTGCAGTGAGCCGTGACTGCACCACTACACTCCAGCTTGGGTGACAGAGCAACTCTGTCTCAAAACACAGAAGCCACTCCAATGGTCCAAATATCTTTAAAAATATGCTTTAAAAAAAAATTGAGACAGAGTCTTATGGTCACCTAGGCTGGAGTGCAGTGGCGCTATCACAGCTCACTGCAAGCTCCAACTCCCAGGCTCAAGCAATCCTCCCACTTCAGCCTCCCCAGTAGTTGTGACTACAAGCCTGAGCCACTATACCCTGACAATTTTTTATTTTTTGTTGAAATGGGGTCTCAAGGGCCAGGCGCAGTGGCTCACGCCTGTAATCCCAGCACTTTGGGAGGCCAAGGCGGGCGGATCACCTGAGGTCGGGAGTTCAAGACCAGCCTGACCAACATGGAGGAAACCCCATCTCTACTAAAAATACAAAATTAGCCGGGCGTGGTGGCGTACGCCTGTAATCCCAGCTACTCGGGAGCCTGAGGCAAGAAAATCACTTGAACCCGGGAGGCAGAGGTTGTGGTGAGCCAAGATCACACCATTGCACGCCAGCCCGGGCAACAAGTGCGAAACTCCGTCTCAAAAAAAAAAAAAAGACATGGGGTCTCACTATGTTGCCCAGGCTAGTCTCTAACTCCTGGGCTCAAGGGATCCTTCTGCCTTGGCCTTCCAAAGTGCTGGGATTACAGACATGAGCCACTGTGCCCAGCCAGGATTTGAACAATATATTTTATTAGAATAAATGGGAATGGTGGAAAAGGGAATGGATTCCAAGAAGTTAAAAAGGAGCAATGTCAGACCTGTTTAAGATAAGCTTGTTCATATATGTTTACAATTTATGATAGTAGCTATCAAACAGGTGATATATGCATCCCAGTGAATACATTTAAAAGCAATTTAGCTGGGCATGGTGGCTCACACCTGTAATCCCAGCACTCTGGGAGGCCGAGGTGGGTGGATCACGAGGTCAGGAGTTCAAGACCAGCCTGGCCAACATGGTGAAACCCCGTTTCTTCTAAAAATACAAAAATTAGGCAGGGTGCGGTGGCTCACGCCTGTAATCTCAGCACTTTGGGAGGCCAAGGCGGGCAAACCACGAGGTCAGGAGATCGAGACCATCCTGGCTAACACGGTGAAACCCCATTTCTACTAAAAATACAAAACATTAGCCAGACGTGGTGGCGGGCGCCTGTAGTCCCAGCTACTCGGGAGGCTGAGGCAGGAGAATGGCATGAACCCGTGAGGAGGAGCTTGCAGTAAGCTGAGATCGCACCACTGCACTCTAGCCTGGGTGACAGAGCAAGACTCCGTCTCAAAAAAAAAAAAAAAAAAAAAAAAAATACTGGGCGTGATGGCGTGCGCCTGTAATCCCAGCTACTCAGGAGGCTGAGGCCAGGAAAGTCACTTGAACCCGTGAGGCAGAGGTTGCAGTGAGCCGAGATTGTGCCACTGCACTCCAGCCTGGGTGACAAAGCAAGACTCCGTCTCAAAAAAAAAAAAAAAAAAAAAGCAATTTAATGAACATAATGAACAAAGCTCAAATGTTAACAGTTACAATTTACTGGAAAATACAATCTTAACAATTATTTAAACTTGGATGGAAAAAATTAGATGCCAATTTTAAAACATCTGAAGGATAAAAAGATTTCAGAAATTCTTGCTAAGAATACAAGCAAAACAGAAAGACCACCACAGTAAAAATATACCATATAGCTTCAGAGATGGAGAACATGTCAAGGGAATAAACCACACAGAGGTCCTAATACACAAAAATGCTGGAAATGCTCAGTGCTTTCATGAAGCGAACAGGAAGACTCAAGCTCACCTCCATTAACCAATCCAGAAGAATTGCTCGCATTTTTGGCTGCAGAAGAGGGTGTTGCTCAAGAAAGTGCTGATCCCTTAAGTATGTCTTTTCCTTGTTTAACATGATTTTCCAGACTTCCTCTCTATTTGCCCAGCTACAACAAAACACACAACAAAAATGAGGCCCACAAAGGGGTAAGAATGCGTCCATGCTATGAGGGATAAAGGGGAGCATGGAGTAAGAGACCTGGAAGCCATGTGGCAGAGTCGGCACTGACCTCAGTACAGGCAGCGGGGAGCCTCTGGATGGTGCAATAATCCGAGGCTTGCACGTTGAGTTTGGGTAAACCCGGTCATCATCTTCTTTGTCAGGTGTGGGGATCAGGGAGCAGGGGTCTGCACAGACTGCATTATTGTCCCAAGGCTGTAAATGAAAAATACACAGGAGAGGTGAGATAAGATGCAAACAGCTCTTACATTACCCAAAAACATTACAAATTCACTTGCAACTCAGTAAGATACTAGGCGTGACTTCTGAAAGTGCTTCCAAGAAGATACATTATGATATTTTTTGTCACAACTCAAAGTTTTTAATGAGTACAATGCATCTACTAAAATTTCTTAAAAGTAAAACATAACTGTCAATAAAAATATTTACATAAGCACTTCACATTCATTAGTATAAAAGATCAAAAATGGGGGGGAGGGGGGAGGGATAGCATTAGGAGATATACCTAAGGTTAAATGATGAGTTAATGGGTGCAGCACACCAACATGGCACATGTATACATATGTAACTAAACTGCACGTTGTGCACATGTACCCTAAAACTTAAAAGTATATTAAAAAAAAGATCAAAAATGTAAATTGGCTGCCATATGTATTAAAGTCCCCTCAGTTTAAAACAAAAACTCATCAAATGTGACATTTTCTTTTTGTTGCAGGAATAGCCAAATATGTTAAACAATAAAGGACTTTTTCTTTTCCTTAACTCGAAGCAAACAGAATGAACATCCACCTAGTTAAAACCAAATCAAGTGATGGTCACAGGTCATACTATGAAGTCTACAGGAAGCTAGCCTAGACACTCCTTAAGACCTCTGAATCTCCTGAGTCTTGCAGGGTAATTCAAATACCTGATAAAATAAGGAACTATTAGAAACCAAAGCACTGTGCTTTTCTTTTAAAGGTTTCAGATATGTATTCGATTTTCAATATCTGAAAAACACTAAAGTCCATTTAGAATATTTTCATTTTTAAAGCTATTCCTACTCTAAGAAGTCTGTTTGATTTTTAAAGTTATAAAATAGTAACTTTGCTAAAGATATTAGGCAGGTAACAATCCTACTAGCATGGAAGCCATATGAAAGTCTGAGACTTGGCTTTTTTTTTTTTTTTTTTTTTTTGAGAGAGGGTCTCCCTTTGTTGCCCAGGCTGGAGTGCAGTGGTGCAATCTCAGCTCACTGCAACCTCTGCCTCCTGGGGTCAAGCGATCCTCCTGCCTCAGCCTCCTGAGCAGCTAGGACTACAGGCATGCACGAGCACACCCAGCTAATTTTTGTATTTTTTTGTAGAGATGGGGTTTTGCCATGTTGTCCAGGCTGGTCTCGAACTCCTGGACTCAAGCCATCCTCCTGCCTTGTCTTCCAAAAGTGCTGGGATTACAAGCCTGAGCCACCGCACCTGGCATTTTTTTTTTTTTAAAGCAGAGACCACCAGCCTGGCCAACCTGGTGAAACCCCGTCTCTACTAAAAATACGAAAATTAGCCGGGTGTGGTAGCGGGCGCCTGTAATCCCAACTACTCGGGAGGCTGAAGCAGGAGAATCACTTGAACCTGGGAGGCGGATGTTGCAGGGAGCCGAGATCGCGCCATTGCTCTCCAGCCTGGGTGACGGAGCAAGACTCTGTCCCCCCCCCCCAAAAAAAAAAAAAAAAAGCAGAGACCATTAACATTGACTAAAGAACAAAATAGACAACTGGGGTCACTATAAATGAAAGTGGAAACTCGGGCTGTAAGTGCTACCTCGAAGACACAGCATATAGTGGCGACCACAACACATTGGCCGCCTTCAGAGGAAGCCCAAGCACTTTCAGTTAGAAGAGCAAAGCCAGATAAAGCTCTTCCCCACCCAATGTACAAAGAATTGGGCATGCAAATTATCCATGACAGCTCCTGCCAACAGCTGTGCGAGCAAGGCTGCTTCCTTTCAGTTCTAGTACCATGTGCGGGTGGCATTTCCTTAACTCAAAAAGGGTCACATTACAACCGCTGTAAGTTGTTCTTCATTCAGGAAGAATGAATTCTAGTCTTGAAGGCATAATGCTGGGTGCCACCCTCTACAGCCAGATGGCTGGCACATCTGAGAGCAGGCCTTTGGACATAGATGAGTCCAGCAGCAGTTCCCAAACTAGGTGAACCATCAGCAGACAAATGGTTTCCAAAGTTGGCCTTTTTAGGGACCAGTGGATGAGGTAGAATAATTAAGTCTATGTCCTTAACTTGAGTGTACACCAAGTTTCAAAGCAAGATCCGTCTGACTTTATTTAGGAAAGAATGAGATAACAATAAGAGACCAACGGGATTCCTAACCACTCCAACTCCTCATACCACTTTTTTCCTTACATAGGATTATTTTCTGAAAAGTAACAGTCCAGGATTCCACTTCAATAGAAAGATTGAGTCTTGTGCGAAAAAATTAAACAACGTGTTAAGTAGATCTTAGATAAAAGGGTATTCTTTTCATTAAGAACAGCCTAAGATGAAAATTTAAAAGCTTCCATGTGGTCTCGATGAAGCAGTTACACAAGAATTCAGCACAATGGCTCCAAGTAGCTCAAGACTGTCGTACTGGGGGGAACTATGATAACTCCAGAGAAAAGTTCTGTATGTGAGCAGGGAAAAAGGTTCTGTTGTACCCCCAAGTTCTAGTTTCATGAAGCTCCACAAAGAAATAACAAAGATACTGCTCCATACATAGACAGCTAATGTTTAAGCTATCTACTCTACAAAATGTATAGAAATCTGTCGCCATTAATCTCTGGATAACCACGAAAATGCCTTCTAGTGGGAAATGGTATGGCTATTCCGGCAGCACAGCTATCCACGCTGTGGCCAGGGGACAGAGCCACAATCCGTCCCAGGAGGCACCCTCGTCACTGCTCAGGCTATCCTTGAGAACAGACACACTTCTAAAACTCCAAGAATGCAACAGGGACGGCCCTGCTTCATCTTCAGCTGGAAGTTTCTTTTCTATTCAAAACACAGCTGGGAAAATAAACAATCCTGAATTTCACAAAGTCAGAATTCATTTTATAATACCTAAAAAATCAACTTGCTTGATTTGAATGTACTTTAAGGGAAGAAAAAAAACCTTGGGATATGCCGTCTCATTTCCGTCTCTGAAATGATTTCTTTGAATGAAAAAGGAAATCAGCAACCCTTTCTTCAATAGTCAGTGGACCCTCCTCAGAAATGCTTATTTCGGGGGACCTTACATGCAGTGACAACTGCTATTTAGAACACCGCGCACTGCGTTGAAACCCTTCACGCTTCCAGACGAACTACCCTGGCTGCTGCTCTGCAAAGTGAGGGGCTTCTCTGCTAACCTAGCTGGGATCCCTGCACTCAGGTCGAACACTGTTTCTGTTCAGCGTTTATCTGTGATAGAGTCAGAAGGCCTGACCAGCTAGTTTAGAGATAGGCTGCTTCCCCCACTGGAGCCATAACTACAGTCTCCAGCCATTTCTGAAAGTAAAGAGATAGTACAAGCTTTTTCTGCAAGAAACTTCTGATATTATAATGATTATCACACTGCATGCAGGAAATTTGGCAGGAACTCCTTAAGGAGAGAAAAGAAAAGCAGTCAAAAAAAAAAATGTATTGAGACACCACCTATCATTACACTGAATGTTCCACTGATACTCTTGCTGAGGTCAGGCTGAGCTGGGGATCAATGCAGGTAATTGCTGGAGGGGCTATAAGAACTTCCAGGGCCAGAAAGAGGAGAAGAATTTGAAATCTGACCTACAGAAGACGGAGGAGGTCCTTAAACACCATGACAAGAAAAATAGGTGTAGATAGGGGGAAAGTTGTTGCTTATAAACACCCAGGAACCCTCCCCCAGTTCACCAGCTTTTACAGACAAGGCCGAGAGCCCAACTTTGCCCCTGGATGGCACAGGACTCTGGGTTACTTTCTTCCTCTAACTGAGTCTCAGTTTCCTCCTGGGCAGAAGGGGAGGACTGAATACTGTGATGTCCATTCTGGTTCTTCCAGGCTAGGCACATATCTGTAATCTCAGACGGTGCCAGTCAGGAACACCAAGCTTCCTGGAATCCCAGGACTGGCAGAGGCCAGTGCCCACTGACAGGTACAGTGCTGGGCCATATGGGCTGTGGCTGCATTAGAGAAGTTCACTCTCACCAGAGTGTCTCCAGCAAGAGACAAGACAGCATGAAACCCCATGTGACCCAGGGGGAGAAGGACCTCCACAGAGGCCCAACCCCGGGCGGACCTACCTGGCTCCCACACTGGTCCCTCGCCGTCCTGTCGATTTTGGCCATTTCTTCATCTGGATCCTGCAAAAACTAACATGAAGCCACCCCCATGACCCCAAGGAAACACACCAAACAAGACAAAAACAGAGAGAAGAAGAGAAAGCTGATCAGGTTATGAGCTCCGTTCCTGCCCAAGGGACCCCCGCCCCCGTAGGCAGAGCCAAGTCGGGTACCCAGGTGAGATGGGGGGGGATGCTCCCCAACCTGTCTCTTTTGTACTCACAACGGCCACGTTTGCCTTCCTCTTCCTGGAGCGAGCCGAGAACTCCGCGCCGCCGTCCTCCTTCATGGTGTCCCGCTCCTTCGCATCCCTGTGGACCCGGGTGGCACCGGGCCGGGTGAGCACCCGCGGCCGCCCCTCCCCCACGCCACCCGTCCCGTCCCGTCCCGTCCCGTCCGGCCCCGCGGCGCGGGCACTCACCGCTCCCTGCGCTCCCTCGGCATGATGGGGCTGCTCCGGCCTGAGGCCTGCGGGGCGGCGCGGGGTGAGGCGGCGGCGGGGTCAGGCCGCGGGCCCAGCACCCCTCCCCCCTTGCGCGCGGGCGGCCGGGCGGGCCAGGAAGATGGCCGATGGCGGGGTGGCCTGTCACCCGCGACCCGGGCCCCCGCCGACCCCCGACCCGGGGTCCCGCCGCCCCCGCCGCCCTCACCGGCCCGTCGCCTCCCGGGGCCCGGGCTGCCTCAGTGTCCCCTCCACCCCACCCCGCCGCGCTCTCAGCACCCTCCCGGGGCGCCCCGCGACGCCGCCCGGGGACCCGCGACCCGGCCGCACCCCGCCCCCACCCAGCTCCCCGGCGCGGTCTGGGCCCCAGGAGTCCCTGTCCGCGGCCCGCGGCAGTAGCCTCACCAGGGTCTTGTCCGCGGCGGACGGCGCGCTCCAGTCCCGGCAGGCGGCGGCGGCGACGGCAGTGGCGGCGGCGGCGGCGGGAGTCGGCGGGCCGAGCGCGCGGCGGTGGCGGGATCCGCGCCTGCCCCCTACACCGCGCTGGCGGCCGCGCCGGCTGCTCCTGCGCCCGGCTCAGAGCGGGACATTTAAAATCCCTGCGCGCGGAACCGGCCCCGGCCCGCCCTCGCACCGCCCCGCCGCGGCTCCCAGCCCCTCAGCGGCCGCGCGGGACCCAGAGCCCGTCCCGCCCCGTCCCTCGCCCCGCCCCCGGACCCGCCCCTCCACGGCGCCGGCCAGCGAGGCGCAGGGACGGGGAATCAGGGGCGGGGCCGGCGGACGGGGCGGGGCCAAGTGACAGGGCCTGCGCGCCGAGGGCCGGGCGCGGGGCGCGGGGCGCGGGACGCGGGGCGGGGCGGCGGGCGGGACGCGGGAGAAGTCTGGCGCGCGGCGGCGAGGGGCGGGACGCGGGCGCCGGGGGCGGGGCCGAGCGGCGCTGGAGCGGCAAAAAGCCGCGTGGCTGGCGCGGGTGGAATGTAAACACGGCGGGCGGCGCGGGTTCGGGCCCCGGCAGGGCTGAGCCGAGGGGATGTGTGGGGGGCCTACCCGAGGAGCACCGCCCGCCGTTCCTCCGCGCGCGCTGTCCCGCCAGGCACGCCCTCCCCGCCCCCGAGACGCCGAGTTCCGGGCCCTGAGTCCTGGGCGGGGACATCCCCAAGGTCACCGCGCCTGTGCCTTGGCCTAGAACCAAGGCTTCAGGCCGCGGGGTCTGGGACTCCCTGGGGGCCGGCTGCTATTCCTGGCCGCCTGTCCATTCATCCATCAGTGCATTGGGTCGTTCATTCATTCATTCAAGGAATCTGTGAGTTCCTTCCATGCGCCCCTTCCATATGCCCCTTCCATATGCGCCCCTCCCCCGCAAGCCCTTCCTGGCTCTCTGAAGACCTTTCTGACTCTGGGATTCCCTTGCACCCCATCTCTCACTTAAAGCCTTCAGGTTGAGGCCGGGCGCGGTGGCTCACGCCTTTAATCCCAGCATTGTGGGAGGCCGAGACGGCTGATCCCTTGGGGTGTTCGAGACCAGCCTGGGTAACAGTGAGAGCCCCATTTCTACAGAAAAAGAAACAAAAAGCCTTCCAGTTGTTTCGCATAAGGATCAAATCCACACTCCGTGTCCTAGGCTACAGGCTCCACAGGACCTGACCCTGATCCCCCACCCTCAGACCTCAGGCCTCCTCTCCACAGCTCCTCTGTCCTTTCTCCCTCAAGACTTGTATTTTTTATTGTGGCAGGGGGTGGGGGGTGGCAGGTAGGGATAGGGTCTTGCTATGTTGCTCAGGCTGGTCTCAAACCCATGAGCTCAAGCGATCCTCCCGCCTTGGCCTCCCAAAGTGCTGGGAGCCCAGCCCCTACACAGTCTTGGTGCCTCTCTGTTTCTTGTCTCTCTCCCCACCTTGCCCATCTTGCTCACTGCTGTATCTGTCAGTTCTTGGCATAGTGCCTGGACCAAGGGAGACACTTAAATTGTTTCTGAATGAACATTTGAAAGACAGGCACTGGCCAAGCCCTTGCAGAGTTTACCGGCTAATGAGAGAGACAGGCAAGGAACAGTCATCACCTCAGAGTACCCTCTGTACTCAACTTCAGGAAGATGTGCGTAAAAGAAGGCTCTGGAATGCTCCCAGGGCCCTTCTTAAGCTAAAGTCTCAGTCCTGTCCCTCACCCTCCCCTAGTGACCGTTTTCTTGAAGTTAGAGCCAGGGTCTTATCAAAGAGGCTCACAAATTCATGATTCCCCCAGGTGCTCTGAGGCCAAGGCTGCTGGGCTACTTGCTCAGCAGGGACCCAGGCACCTGAACCTCCCATCCTGTGCCCGTTAGGAATCACCAGTAACAGGTATCATAAACAGTGTTTCCAAAATGGCAGCACTGGGCTAAGTCCTTCAAAGTATCATCTCAATTAAACTTCACAATAATCCTATTCATGTTGATGCCACAATTATCCTGTTTCACAGATGGCAACTATCTACTCCCAAGGATCATTGTGAAGATTGAGATAATGTAGCTGACTCCTGTACAGTACCTGGCACACAGTAAATGCTCACTAAATGAGTTATTATAATGATGGTAGACAAGACAGTTTTCCTTAGTCATTACAGCAATGTATACACCCACCAGCAAAGATAGAGCCCAAATCCTCCACATCCTAGCTGACATGTTCATCAAGAATAGAATGGATACATAAATGTTGTTATATTAATTCAATGGAATACCACACAGCAATAAAAAGGACAAACCAAGGAATCATGCAGCAACATGAGAATTTCAGAGACAACATGTTGAGCCCAAGAAGCCAGACACACTTATTTGAAGTTTCCATTTATTTGAAGTTTAAGAAAAGACAGCAGTCACCGTAACAGTATTTACCCCTAGGGTGAAGAGTAATGACCGGGAGGAGACCAGGGGAAACTTCTAGGGGCTAGACATGTATACTTTGATCTGAGTGGTGGTTTCATGACTGTATACATACATAAAAGCTCATTGATTGATACATACATAAAAGTTCACACCTAGGATTTGTGCACTTTACTGAATGTATCTTTTACTCAATGAAAATTAAATAATAATTATTATTATTTATTTTTTAGACAGAGTGTCGTCCAGACTGGAGTGCAATGACGCGATCTCAGCTCACTGTAACCTCTGCCTCCTGGGTTCAAGTGATTCTCCTACCTCAGTCTCCCGAGTGGCTGGGATTATAGGCATGCGCCACCTCGCCCAGCTAATTTTTGTATTTTTAGTAGAGACGGGGTTTCGCCATGTTGGCCAGGATGGTCTCCATCTCTTGACCTCGTGATCCGCCCGCCTTGGCCTCCCAAAGTGCTGGGATTTCAGGCGTGAGCCACTGTGCCCGGCCTTATTATTATTGTTGTTATTATTATTATTATTTGAGACGGAGTTTAGCTCTTGTTGCCCAGGCTGGAGTGTGATGACGCTATCTCAGCTCACTGCAACCTCCGCCTCCCAGGTTCAATCGATTCTGCTGCCCGAGCCTCCCAAGTAGCTGAGATTATAGGCGCCTGCCACCACGCCCGGCTAATTTTTGTATTTTTAATAGAGACAGTGTTTCACCATGTTGGCCACGCTGGTCTCAAACTCCTGGCCTCAAGTGATTCTCCCTCCTTGGCCTCCCAAAGTGCTGGGATTACAGGCGTGAACCTCTGCACCCAGCCAATAATTATTATTATTATTTTTTAATTCAAGACATAGCAAAGCAAGACACAATCCCTGCCCTCTTGGGAGCTTCCGGTGTGGAAGGGAGGCTGTCATGCATTTGCAGTGTAGCATGATAGGGCTGGGAAGGGAAGAGTCTTGGGGCTATGACTTCATGTGGAGAAGGGGGTATCCAACCCATCCTTGGATGGCAAGAAGTTTGCATGAAGGAAATGGCATGTAAGCCAGAAGGATGAACACATTTAATAGGAACAATAGAAAAGTCGTGTCCAAGATGGCAGACACAGCCTATACAGCAGCTTGGAGTCTTCAGAAACCACTGATGTCTTTTGTTTTTATTTTTATTTTTTTTGAGACGGAATTTTGCTCTTGTTGCTCAGGCTGGAGTGCAATGGCGCGATCTCAGCTCACTGCAACTTCCGCCTCCTGGGTTCAAGCGATTCTCCTGCCTCAGCCTACTAAGTAGCTGGGATTACAGGCATGTGCCATCATGCCTGGCTAATTTTGTATTTTTAGTAAAGATGGAGTTTCACCATGTTGGCCAGGCTGGTCTCAAACTCCCGACCTCAGGTGATCCGCCCACCTGGGCCTCCCAAAGTACTGGGATTATAGGCATGAGCCACCGCACCCGGCCCAATGTCCGCCTTTCTAGGGCAGCTCACCTTTGGGTGTTTGGGTTCATTCCATTCTGTGCTTGCCTCAAGTCCAGAGCTCCCGAGCATTGGCCCAGCCTTGAGGGAGACTGTGGATTGCATCAGAGGTGGTGAACCAGCTGCTGTGTAGGGAGGGCAACACCTCCCCTTTGCTATGAGACTTTGGGAAGGTTCTCCAACCTCTCTGTGCTTTAATCTTGTCATCTGTAAAATGGGTATAATTCTAATTGTCCCAACGTCATGGGGTTGCGGTGAGGGGTAAATGTATTAATACCCCTCAAGTGTTTTCAACAGTATCTGGCACAAGGTAACTGCTCAATTTGTGTTGTTATTACTCGTAAAGAGATTCGGGGGTTATTTCTTAGCTTCCTATATGGTTCAGGCTCTGATGATGGAGGACGGGCACCAGGACATAAAGGTTAAGGAGAAGGAAGACCAAGGGATTGCAAGGGGGAAGTCCTTCCCAGATAGGATTCCTTAACATGGGATCCCTGGACAGCCTTTGGAGACTCAGGAGCCTGCCTACTGTTGGGCCCATGTGCATTTCCCCAGGCAGCTGGAGCCTAACTTCTACCAGGTCCTCAAAGGCGTCTTAGCGGACAATTAAAGAGCCCCGCTGCTAGCAAAGGTTGATCAGGGAAGGTGTGGGCTGTGGCTGGCAGTGGAGCTGGCTAAGGCCTTGCTGTGGGGCCAAGCTGGACATCTGTGGCCACCTGGATGAGCCAGTTATCTTGTGAGGCTACACATGGAAATACTGGAAGAGGAGGGGGCCACACTATACCAGTGTGAGCTGTGAAGTGGGAGCCGGGCAAGATGAACAGGACCAGGCTGTCAACCACAGAGTGTCTGCGGCCCAGCGCCAGGGAACGTGAGCATGGGAAAGCCCTGGAGGCTTGGCTCCTGTCCTCCCTGGGCGGGGCAATCTGCCTGCACAGGCCCCCCAGCCAGCCAGGCAAGGGCCCAACCCATGCTCCCCAAGGCTTGGTTCCTGCTCAGAACCAGCGCACACTGCTGTGTAAAGCCACCAAGGTGGGAAGGATGAAAACCAGTGAATGGGTGCTTCTGTCCCGGCCTAACCTCCTCTTACATTGGGGAGCAAGCCTAGCCATCGCTTCTTCAGATGGAGGCTGTGACCAATGAAAACTTCCAGGGAAAATTAAAATTGCCCTTTTAACTTAGTGTATGATAGGATAATGATGACAGCTGATATTTTTGGATTCTGTATTAAGTTCAGGGTTGTAAGGAGTAGAGACAGGGTGGGCAGTGGGCACAGTGGCTCACACCTGTAATCCTAGCACTTTGGGAGGCCGAAGTGGGAGGATCTTTTGAGCCCAGGAGTTTGACACCAGCCTGGGCTACAAAGCAAGACCCCCATCTCTACAAAAAAATAGAAAAATAAGCCAGGCATGGTGGTGCACGCCTGTAGTCCCAGCTACTCTGGAGGCGAAGGCAGGAGGATCACTGCAGGTCGAGGCTGCAGTGAGCTGTGATCTCACCACTGCACTCCATCGCGGGTGACACAGCAAGCCCCTGTCTCTGAGAAAAAAAAAAAAAAAAAAAGGGCAGAGACTGATTTGAAGATGCTTGAAAGAGTGGGAGTGTGTGATGAGGTTGGGGAGGTGGGGGTGGCTGGGCAGATACGCAGCAGGAAGCTACCCTCTCAGCACCAGTTAACACACAAGAGTGCTCTGTTCTGTGTCTGACTGCCATACCCTCAGCTTTCATTTAAATCTCATTTTGGGATTTCTGAAGACAGGCACAGCTGCAAGACAGAGCATGGGCTGGGATAGCAAAGGCCCTGGCCTCTCCCTTCCTGTCAGGGTCCAGCATTTTCCTCCAAGCAACACCCTCTCTGCACTTTAATGGGGGAGGGGCCTTGGCCAATCAGAATCCCGCATTCCTGGCCGTGCGATTGGCTCAGGCATAAGCACAATGACCCAGGCTGGGCCAATGACGAGCCTCAGGAGTTGCTAAGCCGACTAGAAGTGGGCCTGCAGCCATGAGGCCATCTTGCCACATAAGTTGACCTTTCGTAGAGGGAAGTCCTTCCTGGAAAGCACAGCCAGAGGTTCTGGGAGGCAGACTTCTGATCCCTTGAGGTTCTGGATCCAATCAAGCCCAAGACTGGATTACTAGAAGCTTCCTGGATACAGGAGCCAATTCGCTATTTTCATGTTTTTATGTAGCCAGTTGGGTTTGGACTTCTTATAACTTGCAACCAAGACAGTCATGGATGTCAAAGGACAATGAACCGTGAAAGTTTGTCTAGTCCTGGGCAGGCCCATTTGTGCCTACCAGTGAGCCTCCTAGTAGTCCTGCAGACCCACGTTGGCCCCTCACGTGGAAGGTCTGGAAATCCACTGGCCCTGGTTGTGTAGATGCCAGGCCTGCACATGGGAGTGGACATTAGACTCATTGTCTCAATTCCCCAGGAATCCTGACTTCTCCTGGCATCATCCCTCGGCCACACGCTTACATCAGTCATATGGGAATCCACTGATGACTCAGCCTGGTGGCCTTGGAAGCCCCTGTGTGCCAGCCCAGGGCAAGCTCTAGTGGGCTGGAGTGGACCGACATGGCCCTGCCCTCCAGGAGCTCCCAGGAACACCTCACACACTCTGTGGGAAAGCTGGGGTCTAACCAAGCAGGACTCATCTGGAACACCACTGGCCAGCCCAGCATGCTAGCAAAGCTGTGAATTCCTGGATACGGGAGGGCCTCTGGCTCAGGGGACAATAGGATGATTTGGCACAGTTGAGCCCACACGTGTGCAGAGCAACAGCAGGAGGCTGCCCTCTTTGGGTGGAGCCACCTCACCCTATGTCTTTACTCCCTTAAATATCAACCTGGCCAAGGTCGTTGTCTGACCTTGGGACCTCACGTGGGAATTCAGAGCTGACTCAGAGTCTGCATGATAGGGTCCTAGATGAGGTTAGGATTAGGATTAAATAAACAGAACAAGAGACGGAAGAAGGCTTTGCAGAGGAGTTAGATTGGGAGCGTCCCAGGCCGGGGGGGCCGGAGTATTCCCCAGGGCCAACCATAGGCTCTGGACAGCCAAGTTTGCTGAATAAATAAGTGCATGGATGAATGGATGGGGGCAAAGGTGAAAGCTACGAAAGGCGATAGGAAGCCAAGGAGGCCGGGTGCACCGAGTCAGGGGCGCATTCCTTCGCTGGTATTCTGGACACAAAGGAGGCTTCACTCCCAAGGCCAGGGTTTCTCCACCTCCCAACTTCTTCCCCTCTTTTCTCCTCTGCTGTGAGAGCCTCTCCACCTTCAGCCTTTCACTATGAATTCTATTTCCCACTTAGATCCACTTGTTTGAAAAGTAGATTTCAATCCATTATCATAAATGGAAGAAGAGCAGCCTTGCTAGCCACAAAGAGAAGGGAAGTAAGAAAATGTTTGTAACTCAGGACAGCAACAGGAGGCAGAGGCTGCTGCCTGCCCAAGACATGAGCCTGAGGCCCTGATCTCCATCTGTGTAGAGAAGGAGGTGACTCTGTGATTCCGTTTATGGGAGGTCCCTAGAGCATTCAAATTCACAGACACAGAAAGTTGAATGGTGGGGGCTGGGGGCTGGGGGAGGGACATGAGGAGTTTTCGTTTAATGGTACAGAGTTTCAGTTTTACAAGATGAAAAGAGGTCTGTGGATGGATGATGGGAGGGCTGCACGCTATGAATGTACTTAATGTCACTGCATTGTACACCTAAAAATGGTTAAAATGGCCAATTTTATGTTGTGTATATTTTACCACAATTTATTTTATTTTATTTTTTTTGAGACAGGGTCTTGCTCTGTCACCCAGGCTGGAGTGCAGCGGTGTGATCATGGCTCACTGCAGCCTTGTCTTCCCGGGCTCTAGCCATCCTCCCACCTCCAGCAATCCACTCATCAAGTGGTTGGGACCACAGATGTGCCACCATGCACGGCTAATTTTTGTATTTTTGGGAGACACGGGGTCTCACTGTGTTTCCCAGGCTGGTCTCAAACTGCTGAGATCAAGCGATCCACCCACCTTGGCCTCCCAAGGTGCTGGGATTATAGGCGTGAGCCACTGCGTCCCGCCCCACAGTGTTTTTAGAAGGGAGAAACACAAACATTAGCGAGGTGTTAAAGCTTCTTAGCGTCAAACTGAGACTTTCTCTTTGATTAAATGGATCATTTGAAAGAGAATTAAAAAAGAAACAACTCGGCCGGGCGTGGTGGCTCAAGCCTGTAATCCCAGCACTTTGGGAGGCCGAGACGGGCAGATCACAAGGTCAGGAGATCAAGACCATCCTGGCTAACACGGTGAAACCCGGTCTCTACTAAAAATACAAAAAATTAGCCGGGCATGGTGGCGGGCGCCTGTAGTCCCAGCTACTCAGGAGGCTGAGGCAGGAGAATGGCGTGAACCCTGGAGGCGGAGGTTGCAGTGAGCCGAGATCGCGCCACTGAGCTCCAGCCTGGGTGAAAGAGCAAGACTCCGTCTCAAAATAAAAAAAAAAAAAAAAGAAACAACTCAGTGTGTGATTGTTTTTTATGTGTAATACATTTTTAATCCGTTAATCCATTGATAGACACTTAGGTTGATTCCAAATCTTAGCAATTGTGAATAGTGCTGCAATAAACATGGGTGTACAGCTAGCTCTTTGATATACCGATTTCCTTTAGAAATATACCTATAACATACAATTTATAAAAATACAATTTATAACTAACCAGATTATTTATAAATGCATGGCAGTGGGGTTGCTGAATTATACGCTAGTTCTATTTTTAGTTTTTTTGAGCAACCTCCATACTGTTCTCCATAGTGGTTGTATTAATTTACTTTCCCACCAATAGTATATGAGGGTTCTCTTTTCTCTATATCCTGGCCAGTATTCATTATTGTCAGTGTGTGATATTATCTAAAATTAATATATAAAACTGTGTCCAGGCCAGGCACAGTGGCTCAGCACTTTGGAAGGCCAAGGTGGGAGGATCGCTTGAGCCCAGGAGTTCGAGACCAGCCTGGGCAACATAGCAAGACCCCCTCTCTAAAAAAAAAAAAAAATGCCAGACATGGTGGTGAGTGCCTACAATCCCAGTTACTTGAGAGGCTGAGGCGGGAGAGCTGCCTGAGCTCAAGAGTTTGAGGCTGCGGTGAGCTGTAACTGCACCACTGCACTCCAGCTTGGGCCACAGGGTGAGACCCTGTCTCTAAAAAAATATTAAAATATTAAAATATTGTGTCAGTGTAAGGGAAAGATAAATTATGGGCAGGGGTGTCGGGAGGCCAAAGGATGGGCAGCCCCTGATATGAGGCTCATTCAGGAGAGCATCCTGCAGGGAGAGGCCCTGGAGTGGCTGCAGTGGCTGGCAGGTGCCCACGGTGCCATCCCCTCTGCTGAAGAGAAGTGCCCTGGTGTGCATGGAACCCAACTCCAGTGTTCCTTCATGTGACCTTGGGGAAGTCACTTCTCCTCTGGCCAAGAGGATAATGAAGAGGATGAATGTGAGGCTGACGTGAGGGCCATGGTGGGTTCTGTGTGCCTGGCCTTTAGGGAGAAGATAGCTATATTTTCTATATTTTCAGGGTCTGTTCCTTGGTTCCCACAAGGAGTCCCTTCTTAAGTTTACCCTGATTAATTTTTGGTGGGGTGGTGGGTGATTGATGAGCTAATTTCCTGTGTTTGGGGACAACTGATGGAGTTTCTTGTCTTTTTTTTTTTTTGGGTGGGGGGGGACAGAGTCTTACTCTGTCATCCAGGCTGGAGTACAGTGGCGCAGTCTTGGCTCACTGCAACCTCTGCCTCCTGCGTTCAGGCGATTCTCCTGCCTCAGCCTCCCGAGTAGCTGGGATTATATGTGTGCACCACCATGCCTGGCTAATTTTTGTATTTTTAGTAGAGACGGGATTTCACCATGTTGGTCAGGCTGGTGTCGAATTTCTGACCTCGTAATCTGCCCGCCTCGGCCTCCCAAAGTGCTGGGATTACAGGTGTGAGCCACTGCACCTGGCCTCAATGAACTAATTTCCTGTGTTTGGGGACAGCTAATGAAGTTCCCTGTCTTCATGCCCTTCATGCTGGTGGGTAACAGGGAAATCAGTTATGGTGCCATCATACCGGGCCCACGAGGTGCCGTGCACACAACCGGTGCTCTTTTAGCCTGCGGGAATGGCTGCAGGGATGAATTCTGTTCTGGGGCTTGAAGTCTGAACCAGGCAACCTGCCCTCAAGATGCTTACCCCGGTGGAGGAGAAAAAGAGGGCCCTGCTCATCACAGAACAGCATAAGAAATGCAGGGAAAAAAGCGCCTAGCAGCAGGGGTCCCTAAGCAGCTCAGGAAGAGGAGAGAAGCAGAGAGCGAAGTCACCGAAGCTTCCACCACATCTGTACATTTAAAATCCTAACCCCCAAAGAGATGGTGTTAGGAGGCCTGTGGGAGGGAATTAGTGCCTTTGTAAAAGAGGCCAGCCGGGCGCAGTGGCTCACACCTGTAATCCCCGCACTTTGGGAGGCCGAAGTAGGTGGATCACTTGAGGTCAGGAGTTTGAAACCAGCCTGGCCAACATAGTGAAACCCTGTCTCTACTAAAAATACAAAATATATATATATATATATTAGCTGGGCGTGATGGTGGGAGCCTGTAATCCCAGCTACTCGGGAGGCTGAGGCAGGAGAATCACTTGAACCAGGGAGGCAGAGGTTGCAGTGAGCAGAGATTGCACCATTGCACTCCAGCCTGGGCGACAGAGAGAGACTCCGTCGCAAAAAAAAAGAAGCCCAAGAGAACTCCCTTGTTTTTTTCCACCATGTGAGCATGTAAGGGTACAGTGACAAGGCCACTTTCTATGAGCCAGGAAGCGGGCCTTCACCAGACATTGAATCTGCTGGTGTCTTGACCTTGAACTTCTCAGCCTCCAGAACAGTGAGAAATAAATTTCTGCTGTCTATAAGCCACCCAGTCTATGGGATTTTTTTACAGCAGCCCAAATGGACAAAGGTACTCAGCAGTGCCCCCCATTTCTCCAACTTTGAAGGGCACACACCAGGCTTGATTTCACAGCCCTCTCAGGAATGTTGGGCCTAGCAAATTATTCCCTTCTTTTTCTTTTTTTGAGACAGGGTCTTACTCTGTCACCCAAGCTGGAGTGCAGTGGTGTGATCATGGCTCACCGCAGCCTCAAACTTCTGAGCTCAAGTGATTCTCCCACCTCAGCTTCCCAAGTAGCTGCTACTACAGTTGTGCACCTCCATGCCTGGCTAATTTTATTATTATTATTATTATTATTTTTGAGATGGAGTCTTGCTCTGTCACCTAGGCTGGAGTGCAATGGCACGATCTCAGCTCACTGCAACCTCTGCCTCCTGGGTTCAAGCAGTTCTCCTGCCTCAGCCTCCTGAGTAGCTGGGATTACAGACGCATGCCATCATCCCTGGCTAATTCTTGTATATTTTTAGTAGAGACAGGGTTTCACCGTGTTGGCCAGGCTGGTCTTGAACTCCTGACCTTGTGATCCGCCTGCTTCGGCCTCCCAAAGTACTGGGATTACAGGCGTGAGCCACTGCGCCTGGCCAATTTCGGATTTTTTTTCTTTTTTTTTGTAGAGACAGGGTCTCACTATGTTGCCCAGGCTGGTCTCAAACTCCTGGCCTCAAGCAATCCTCCCACCTTAGTCTCCCAAAGTGTTAGAATTATGGGCGGGTGCTACCACACCCGGCCACTCCCTTTTTTTGAGAACACCTGTCCTCTGGGTTTAAGGGACGACACGGTCTCCTGGTTCCCTTCCCTCTTTCCTGGCTGCTCCCCTTCGTGCCTTGGCTCCTCCTCCTCTGTGTAAATGATGGGATTCTTCAGAACGTCCCTGGGAGCTTGGGAGCAGTGAGCTCCATAGGCTCCCTCCCCAGGAGGCCCTGCTGTCTCCCACCCACGCCTCTGCCCTGCCCACTTGGCAGCTCTGCTCACTTGCCTGTCACCCAAGCGTTGCTAATTGATGTGGGCTATCCAAAGGTGAGCTCTGAATTTCCCCACCCTGTCGCAATGTGCATCTCTCACATCCCAGAAAAATGGCACCACCATTTACTTGGCTGCTCAAACCCCAAGCCTGGCACTTAGCCTTGAATTTCCCTTTCCAACCCCCTCTACATGGCATGCACCAGCCAGCCCCAGTGGCTCTCTGATCCCCAGATATTTCCAATCTGTTTACTTCTCTCCTTCTCTGCCACCATCCTAGACCAAGCCATGGTCTGCAGGCTGGAAAGTTGCACTGTCTGCTGAACTGGCTCTTCATCTTCAGTGGCTCTTCCCCACCAAAATGCCTTTGTCACTGAATAGCTAGAATCAACTCTTAGAGGTCAGCCAGGTGCAGTGGCTCACGCCTATAATCGCAGCACTTTGGGAGGCCAAAGCTGGTGGATCACCTGAGATCAGGAGTTCGAGACCAGCCTGGTCAACACTGTGAAACCCTGCCTCTACTAAAAATACAAAATTAGCTGGGCATGGGCCGGGCACATCTGTAATCCCAGCTACTCGAGAGGCTAAGGCAGGAGAATCGCTTGAACCCAGGAGGCGGAGGTTGCAGTGAGTCAAGATTGCACCATTGCACTCCAGCCTGGGCAACAAGAGTGAAACTCCATCTCGAAAAAAAAAAAAAAAGAAAGAAAAAGTACATCCCATCAAATCTGCCCCATCTTAAAACCCTCTGACAGCATCCCACTGATTGTGGCATCACACCACATCTCCTGTAGGGAGCACAAGGCCCCATCTGGCTGGGCTGGTGCTAGTGCCGTCTCCTCCTGGGCCTCCTTACCTGCGGCCCCTCTGTTCCTGGCTTGTTGGCTCACTCCCCTTTTCTCTGATACTCCATGCCTTTTGCTTCTTTGGTGCGTTTGCACCTGTTCCTACGCCTCCCACTCCCCGCCAATATTTCCCCAGCTTTCTTAGTGAAGGCTCCTTCAGCATCGACGTCCCCTCCTGGAGGAGGCCTTTCCTGGCCACAGTCTCTAAATTCCATTGTCTCCAGCTCAGTGCTGTTATTTTATGTTTCACCTCTCACCAATTTCCTCTCAGCATCTTCTTTTGCTTCTGTTGTTTTCATTGTAAAAATTTTCAAACATACACGCAAGTAAAGAGATGATAGTATAATGAGCCCTCATTGACTTATCCTACAGATTGAATAATTAAAATGCCGTCAGATCTGCTTCCTTGAGCCAGGGCTTTTTCTCTTGGCTGAAGAATCATAAGACAGATTCCAAACATGATGTCATTTTACTGTTACTCACTTGAGTATGCATTTTGAAAAAGGATGAGTGGTTTCTTTTTTTTTTTTTTTTGAAACAGAATCTCACTCTGTCACCAGGCTGGAGTGCAGTGGGGCAGTCTCGGCTCATTGCTGTCTCTGCCTCCCAGGTTCAAGTGATTCTCCTGCCTCAGCCTCCTCAGTAGCTGGGACTATAGGCACATGCCACCATGTCCAGCTAATTTTTGTATTTTTAGTAGAGACAGGTTTCACCATGTTGGCCAGGATGGTCTCGATCTCGTGACTTCATGATCCACCTGCCTCGGCCTCCCAAAGTGCTGGGATTACAGGTGTGAGCCACTGCACCCGGCCGAGTGTTTTCTTATATAACCACACCAGTAACACACCTATCAAAATGAACACTAATTCTTGGTATCATTTTATATTCACATGTATTCATACAGGCTCACACCTGTAATCACAGCACTTTGGGAGGCTGAAGCAGGCGGATCACTTGAGATCAGGAGTTCGAGACCAGCCTGGCCAACATGGTGAAACCCTGTCACTACTAAAAATTAGCTGGAATATGAAACAGTTTTCCTAGTTGTCCCAAATATGTCTTTTAATTGTTGGCCTGAGTCACAATCCCAACTGGATCCACGCATCACATCTGCTTATTGTATCTTTTTGTCTTTTGTACCCTAACACAGCCCCCTCTTTTCCATGTTTGCTGCAGAAACCGGGTCAGTCTCCTGTGGGATCATTGCACATCCTGGATTTGTCTGTTGGCTTTTTCATGGAGTTGTTTAACTCGTTCCTCTCTCCTCATATTCTTTGGAGATGGAAGCAAGCTCTAGAAGCCCAATTAGATTCGTGTCTAGAGGTGATGCTGCGTGTTCACCTGTCCTCAGCTCCAGGACCCGTGGTGTCTGGCTGTCCCACTCTCATGATGCTGAGATTGGCCAGTGGGGTCAGGTGGTGGATGACAGCCTTATCGTTCCATGGTCAAGTTCCCCATCAGCCCCTGACCCAATAGTTTCATGCATCGATAATGTTTCCTGAATCAGTCATTCATTTGATTAGGGTTTGCAAAATGGGTGCCTTTTCTATTTCCTTCATTTCTTCCAAACTAGAGGCATACCTGGGGAGGGACAGGGTTTGAAAGCAGTCTACCCTGATGCAGCAATGGGAGTAGGAATTCATAGTCTGTAGAGAACTTAAAAACAATCATGGCTGGGCGTGGTGGCTCACACCTGTAATCCCAACACTTTGAGAGACTGAGGCGGGCAGCTCACTTGAGGTCAGAGGTTCAAGACCAGCCTGGCTGGCATGGTGAAACACCATCTCTACTAAAAATAAAAAAAATTAGCCGGGCATGGTGGCGGGAGCCTGTAATCTCAGCTACTTGGGAGGCTGAGGCAGGAGAATCGCTTGAACCAGGGAGGTGGAGGTTGCAGTGAGCTGAGATGTTGCCACTGCACTCCAGCCTGGACAACACAGCGAGACTCATCGCAAAAGTAAAAAAAACACAAAAAAACCCAGCAATCATAAAGTGGACTGAAAGTTATTTGCTCTTTTTCTAAAAAGAAAAAAGAAACGGGGTCTCATCATGTTACCCAGGAGGCTGGTCTTTTTTTTTTCTGGAGACAGAGTCTTGCTCTGTTGCCCAGGCTAGAGTGCAGTGGCATGATATCGGCTCACTGCAAGCTCCGCCTTCCAGGTTCACGCCATTCTCCTGCCTCAGCCTCCCGAGTAGCTGGGACTACAGGCGCCCACCACCATGCTCGGCTAGTTTTTTTTGTATTTTTAGTAGAGACAGGGTTTTACCGCGTTAGCCAGGATGGTCTCGATCTCCTCATCTCATGATCTGCCCGCCTGGGCCTCCCAAAGTGCTGGGATTACAGGTGTGAGCCGCCGCTCCTGGCCCTGGTCTTTTTTTTTTTTTTTTAAACGGAGTCTCACTCTGTCACCCAGGCTACAGTGCAATGGCGTGATCCCAGCTCACTGCAACCTCCACCTCTGGGGTTCAAGCGATTCTCCTGCTTCAGCCTCCTGAGTACCTGGGATTAAAAGGCATGCGCCACCACCCCCAGCTAATTTTTTGTATTTTAGTAGAAATGGGGTTTCACCATGTTGGCCAGGCTGGCCTCAAACTCCTGACCTCAGATGATCCACCCACCTCAGCCTCCCAAAGTGCTGGGATTACAGGCATGAGCCACTGTGCCTGGCCACCCCAGGCTAGTCTTGAACTCTTGGGCTCAAGCAGCCCTCCCACCTTGGCCTCTCAAAGTGCTGGGATTGTAGGCGTGAACCACTGCACCCAGCCAAGTCCTTTGCTTTTTATCATGACCATGGCCTTGAGACTCTAAACTATGCCAGCAATGAAATATGGGGACAAAGTGCCCCTACTTTCCCCTCCCCACCTTGGTATACCCCTGTTGATTCACTAGAGTCCTCCGGAAAGAAATTTTCCATATCAATCAGGGCTATTTGGTTGCCTTGAAATACAGCTCACATGCTGGAATAAATGCTTCCTCCTTTTAATTAAGCTCCATATTTTTATTCTCCACAGCACCTGAGACATTTTGTAATTGGACGTTTGTTTACTTGTCGGGGGCCCTTTTCCTGGCAGAAGGAAGCCGCACAGAGGCCCGTGGGAGGCGCTCCATATTTCACAGGTTTGAGTGAAAGCTGTGTGCAGGAGGGCCTGGAAGGGGGAGCAGGCAGTGTCGGAGGTGGGGTGACAGGGGAGCGCCTTTCCTGGGGAAGACCCGGAGGAAGCGGGTGCTATCAGGTGCATTTGAGCAGAGCCTGAGGTTGGGGGAAGCACAGAGGCCCATCTCTCCCACCACCTACCCTGCCCCATGACCTCCTGAGTAGAGCTGCTTCCCAGGAAGCACGCACAGCACAAGCCCCGGGATCTGGCCACATTCTAAGCTCACATTCGCCTTGCTCTCACTCCGTCTCTCTCTCTCTCTCTCTCTCTCTCTCTAATTGCTCTGTTTTCCTTCCACTTCACAAGTGGGTTGGCTAGTAACACTGAAGTCTGTTTTATATACATATAGATAGTTAGCAAACACAAAATGTGTGGTGAGCTATGTTCTATCTTTATGTCATTAACACACAAAAGCAAGAAAGCTCCAAGTTAGAGCATCTGCAATTCAGCCCAGTGTGCAACAAGCCATATGGTATGAATGCGAAACAGAAGACAACAGAAGCCCCTCATCCGCCTTTGTCTGCAGAACTCCCTCGAAAGCGTGGACCACGGGCTCCTCCTGCCCTGCCCGTCCTTGCAGAGGCTGGACAGCTTCACCCATTCATTCATCCATCAAACATTCACTTAACTCCTGTCCCGTGCCAAGGGCTGTTCTCCCACCAGCAACAGATGGAACCAAGGCAGGAGAGACCTGTTGTCAGGTGGGAGAACGGTCAGGTCATAAGGAAGTAAAACAATATATTCAAAAGGTAAAATGTTTCCCTTAGTTACAAGAACTCTTTTTTTTTTTCTTGAGATGGAGTCTTGCACTATCGCCTGGACTGGTGTGCAGTGGTGTGATCTCGGCTCACTGCAACCTCTGCCTCCCGAGTTCATGCAATTTTCCTTCCTCAGCCTCCCAAGTAGCTAGGATTACAGGCGCCTGCCACCAAGCCTAGCTAATTTTTTGTGTTCTTAGTAGATACGGGGTTTCACTGTGTTGGCCAGGCTGGTCTCGAACTCCTGACCTCGTGATCCTCATGCCTTGGCCTCCCAAAGTGCTGGGATAACAGGCATGAGCCACTGCGCCCAGCCCAGTTATAAGAACTCTTTTAAAAAAATCTTTTAAATGTTTTGTAGAGATGAGGTCTCACTATGTTGCCCAGCCTGGTCTCAAACTCCTGGGATCAACAATCCTCCCTCCTCAGCCTCCCAAAATGCAGGGATTACAGGCATGAGCCGCCTCACCTGGCCAGTTATGAGAAATTCTTTTTTTTTTTTTTTTGAGACGGAGTCTCGCTCTGTCGCCCAGGCTGGAGTGCAGTGGTGCCTTCTCAGCTCACTGCAAGCTCCACCTCCCGGCTTCACGCCATTCTCCTGCCTCAGCCTCCCAAGTAGCTGGGGCTACAGGCAACTGCCACCACGCCCGGCTAATTTTTTTGTGTTTTTAGTAGAGACGGGGTTTCACCATGTTAGCCAGGATGGTCTCGACCTCCTGACCTTGTGATCTGCCTGCCTCGGCCTCCCAAAGTGCTGGGATTACTGGCGTGAGCCACGGCACCCAGCGAGAACTTCTGAGAGAGTAAGTGAGTGATATAATAGACAGTAAGTGGATCTTGGGTGAGTCGCTTCAGATAAGGTGGTTCAGGAAGGCCTTTCTCTCTCTCTCTCTGTTTTTTTTTTTTCTTTTTTTTCTTTGAGGCAGACTTTCGCTTTGTTGCCCAGGCTGGAGTGCAGTGGCACAATCTCAGCTCACTGCAACCTCTGCCTCCTAGGTTCAAGCAATTCTCGTACCTCAGCCTCCTGAGTAGCTAGGATTACAGGTGCCTGCCACCATGCCTGGCTGATTTTTTTTTTTTTTTTTTTTGTAATTTTAGTAGAGATGGGATTTCACCATGTTGGCCAGGCTGGTCTCCTGAGCTCAGGCAATCTGCCCACCTCAAAGTGATAGGATTACAGGCGTCTCAAAGTGATAGGATTACAGGCGTGAGCCACCACGCCCGGAGGAAGGCCTCTCTCAAAAGGAGACATTTGATTTCTTTTTATTTCCATAGGTTTTTGGGGGAATAGGTGGTATTTGGTTGCATGAGTAAGTTCTTCAGTGGTGATTTGTGAGATTTTGGATCAGTACACATTGAACCAGTTTGTAGTCTTTTATCCCTCACCCCCCCTCACCCTTTCCCCCTGAGTCCCCAAAGTCCACTGTGTCATTCTTAGGCCTTTGCATCCTCATAGCTTAGCTCCCACTTATGAATGAGAACATACAAGTTAGGTTTTCCATTCCTGAATTACTTCACTTAGAATAATACTCTCCAATCTCATCCAGGTTGCTGCAAATGCCATTAACTCATTTCTTTTTGTGGCTGAGTAATATTCCATCATATATATATATATATATATATATATATATATATATATATACCACAATTTCTTTATCCACTTGCTGATTGATGGGCATTTGGGCTGGTTCCACATTTTTGCAATTGTGAATTGTGTTGCTATAAACCTGCATGTGCAAGTATCTTTTTCATATAATGACTTCTTTTCCTCTGGGTAGATACCCAGTAGCGGGATTGCTGGATCAAATGGCAGTTCTACTTTTAGTTCTTTAAGGAATCTAAGAGGAGACATTTGAGCTAAGACCTGATGCATGAGAAAAATCCAGCAAGGAGAGCTATGGGGAAAGTATCCCCGGCATGAACACAGGCGCAGAGCGGGGAATAGGTTTTGTGGGATCACAGAACGCAGGAAGGCTGGAGCACAGTGACGGAGGGAGAGTGGGTGAGGTGAGAGGGAAGAGCTGAGCAGGCAGGGGCACTGTGGGTTGTCATAGGAGTTTGGATCTTAGTCTAATGCTACTAGAAGCTCTTGGAGAGTTTTAAGTGGGAGAGTGACTCGTCTGATTTACTTGTTGAAAGATTGCTCTGTGGCTGCGGGAGACCACAGGAAGCAGAAATCAGAAGCATAGAGACCAGTGGTTCAAACCAGGCAAGATGGTGGCTTGGCCAACATTGGGGCAAGGTGGGATGGACACAGGGGTCAGAATAGGTTTGCAAGCAGAGAGAAGGCGGGCTGCCCATGGCCTAATGAGCATGTAGGCCCATGGTCTTGGGACCAGTAGAGGCTGACAAGAACTTGGGCAGGGACAGCTGGGCAAAGCATGACGTGAAAACACAGCTTCCTGCTCCTCAGGACTCCACCTCTGCAGATGGAGTGCCCTGTCTACGTCACTTCTCACTGAAGACCTAGTTTTCTTTCCTGTCCCTAGTTTTCTTTCCTGTCCCCTCACCTCTGCGGTCTTTTTTTTTTTTTTTTTTTTTTTGAGATGGAGTCTTTCTCGCTCTGTCGCTCTGTCACACAGGCTGTAGTGGAGTGGTGTGATCTCGGCTCACTGCAACCTACGCCTCCTGGGTTCAAGCAATTCTCCTGCCTCAGCCTCCCAAGTAGCTGGGATTACAGGCGTCCGCCACCATGCCCAGCTAATTTTTGTATTTTTAGTAGAGACAGGGTTTCAACATGCTGGCCAGGCTGGTCTTGAACTCCTGACCTTGTGATACGCCCGCCTCAGCCTCCCAAAGTGCTGGGATTACAGGAGTGAGCCACTGCACCCAGCCCACTTCTGTGGTCTTGAGTATGTCGGCACCATTCTGCCAGGTGGAAGTCCAGGGAGGGGAAGTCACCATCTAGGGCCACCAGTGACAAGGGGCACCCTGGGAGGAACCCTTTTCCATAGACAGGAAAAAAACTTGGGGTGCTAGCCGTCCTTCCCAGGGCTCAGCTGGCCATTCTGCATTGTAAGTGGCATATGAAGGCTGGGCCCTGTCCTCACCATCAAGGACATGCGTTCGTGCATACCTAGAAGCTGTGGAACTTTCTGCTTTAGGAGCGAGAGCTTCTTTGCCTCCTCCTGGAATGGAGGCACACCCCACGCTGCAATTTGGGGTCTCCGGAAAGCAGAGTTCAGTGTGCAGGATGAGTGGTAGAGTGTCCTAGGGGTCAACACCTGGGATCAGCAGGGGTGAGAAGCAGGAGGGCGTTCTAGGGCTGGAGTAGCCACCACCGCTGTCCCGTGTTGGGCCAAAGTGGTATGACCTTTAGACCTCCGCCTTCATCAGTCACAGCGTGGGGCCACCTTGCAGGATGTGACTGTGGCGAGGCAGCTGTCTGCAGTGGAGGCAGGCCCAGAAGGGCTACAGCTGGAGGCTATGGCAGTGGGCTTCCTGCAGGTGGGCCCTGGGGGGCATATCTGTGTCTACCACCCTTCATTAACTCAGACATGACCAACGTGTAAACCTGCAGTTTGGGTCATGCTAAAGTCACATCTTCCTTTTCCTTAAGCAAGAACAGCCAAAGGTTGCAGGCCATAGCCAGGTGGGTCTGAGACTCCATGGGAACCCCATTTACATGGCAACAGCTAAAGGGACAAAGACCACTGCTCCTGCACCGTCACGCCGGCCCCCTGAACACAGAGACAGCCCTATGTTCATCCAACTCCATGTCTTTCATTTTCCTTAAAAATGTGCACTGCCTGTCTCTCCAGTGTGCTCAGGGCCAGAATGAGCAGGGAACCCCAGGCTGCCCTGCCCTCATGGAGTCCACAGGCTGGTGGGGCAGGGAGACGCCAGACAAAGGACCACACCAAAGGCAGGTATTGAGTCCCATAACAGCAAACATTTCCCGAGGTATCGCTGTGTGCTGAGCCTTAGACGCACCATTCTCTAGTGCAAGATGTGATTCACACACCGTCCTCAACAACGGAAACTGATGTCAGGCCATCTCGCTTCAGCTCCAGACACAGCCGCAGCGAGACCCCAGCAGTCCTCAAGGCCACCAGCCAGGACGCGGTTGGAAGAAGGAACAGAGGTCTTTAGAACCTGATGGACTGTGAGGGAGGAGGAGGGGGTCGAGGAGGCTCCTCTGAGCAGTGAGGCTTGAGTTGAGACATAAGAGATGAGAAGGCGTTGACAGGGAATAGAGGGGTTTAAAGGAAGGAAGAGCATGAACAAGGCCCTGGGGTGGATAACCAAAACTCACTGGAGGATCCAGGAGGTGGCCGAGGGGGCCACTGTGAGGACTTCCTTTGCTCTCTCTCTCTCACTCTCTCTCTCTTAGGAAGAGAGTTTCACTCTGTCACCCAGGTTGGAGGGCACTGGTGAAATCATAGCTCATTGCAACTTTGACTTCCTGGGCTCAAGTGATTTTCCCATCTAGGTCTCCTGAGTAGCTGGGACCACAGGTGCACCCCACCATGCCTGGCTAATTTTTAAATTTTTCGTAGAGATGGGGTCTGGCTATGTTGCCCAGGCTGGTCTCCAACTCCTGGCCTCAAGTGATCCTGTCATCTCAGCCTCCCAAAGTGCTGGGATTACAGGCGTGAGCCACTGTGCCCGGCCTCTTCCTTCATTATCAGGGCCACAGGGAGAGACAATTCTATGTGCGTCTTGGAAAGACTCCTTGAGCTGTCAATTGAAGAACAGATTTTTGGGGGAACCCAGTGATGGAGGTGCCTACAGTCATGCAGGGGGAGGATGGTGCCAGGGCCGGAATGTGGCAGGGCATGGTGCAAAGTGGCTAGATTCAGTGCAGTTTGGAATAAAATCAACTTGGCAAATCCGGGACATTCAAGGTCCTGAGACATAAGACAAAGGCAAAAATGACATCTCTTCTCTGACTTTTATATATTACATATATCAAAACATCAAAAGAACAGTATAATGAGGCCAGGTGTGGTGGCTCATGCCTCTAATTCCAGCACTTTTGGAGGCCGAGGCTGGTGGATTGCTTGAGTCCAGTAGTTCGAGACTAGCCTGGCCAACATGGAGAAACCTTGTCTCTACTAAAAATACAAAAATTAGCCAGGTTTGGTGGCACATACCTGTCATCCCATCTACTTGGGGGGCTGAGGCAGGAGAATCACTTGAGCCCAGGAGACAGAGGTTGCAGTGAGCCGAGATTTCGATACTGCACTCCAGCCTGGGCAACAGAGCAAGACTCTGTTTCAAGAAAAACAAACAAACAAAAAACAGTATAATGAGTACCTGTTAACATCTACGCAGAATCACTGGTTGGTACTATTTTGCTATACTTGCTTTTTCTCATTCATTCTCTATACACACACTTTTTGCTGTGCAGTTGCTGACATCATGATGCTTCATGTCTAAATAATTACCTCTATAGTTATCCCTTAAGAATAAGGATGCCCTCCTCAGTAAACACAGTAGCATTTCTGCACCTAAGAATGTTAACAATTATCCAATAGTATCATTTAATATCCAATCCATGCCAAATTTCCCCAACTGTCCTCAGAATTTTTTTTTGACCAGGATCCAATAGTCCTTGGTTGCTGTGTTTATTCTTTAGTTTATTTTCATATAGAACACACCCAACCCCTCTCCTTTCCTTCCTGTGAGGCCCATGAGGCTTTTTTTTTTTTCTTGAAATGGAGTCTTGCTGTGTCACCCAGGCTGGAGTATAGTGGCGAGATCTCAGCTTACTGTAACCTCCGCCTCCCGGGTTCAAGAGATTCTCATGCCTCAGCCTTCTGAGTAGCTGGGATTATAGGCACCCGCCACCACACTTGGCTAATTTTTGTATATTTAGCAGAGAAGGGGTTTCACTGTGTTTCCCAGGCCGGTCTCGAACTCCTGACCTCAAGTGATCCGCCCGCCTTAGCCTCCCAAAGTGCTGGGATTACAGGCGTGACCACCGCACTCACCCCCCATGAGGCTTTTAGACAATTTCAGGCCAGTTGTCTTGTAGGACATTGCCCATTCTGGATTCATCCAGTGGTTTGCAGGCTTTCTTTTAAAAGAGCTTTATTGAGCTATCATTCACATACCATACAGTGTACCCATTTAAAATGATTTTATTATCGATATATTAGTGTGTGTGTATATATATATATAAATTATATATATGAACAGTTTTCAGTATATTTACAGATATGTGCAACCATCACTACAATCAATTTCAGAACATTTTCACCACCTCAAGAGGAAACCCTTTAGGTATCATCTATACCCACCTCCTCTGCCCTAGGCAACCACCAATCTACTTTCTGTGTCTTTAGATTTTCCTATTCTGGACTTTGACATGAATGGAATCATGTCATATGTGGGCTTCTGTGACTGGCTTCTTTCACTTACTGCAATGTTTTCAGGGTTCATCCGTGTTGCAGCATGCCCCAGTACTGCATTCCTTTTCATGATTGAGTAATACTCTGTGGTTTGGATATACCACATTTTGTTCATCCGTTTGTCCACTGATGGACACTTGAGTGTTTCCATGTTTTGGCTTCTATGAATGCTTATGAATGCTGCTGTCAATGTTTAGGTACAAGTGATCGTGTGGACTTATGTCTTGGGTCTATACCTAGGAGTGGATTTGCTGGGTCACAGGGTACTTCTTTTTTTTTGTTGTCCAGGCTGGAGTGCAATGGCGCGATCTCGGCTCACTGCAACCTCCACCTCCTGGGTGCAAGTGATTCTCTTGCCTCAGCCTCCCAAGTAGCTGGGATTACAGGCATGTGCCACCACGCCTGGCTAATTTTTGTATTTTTAGTAGAGACGGGGTTTCGCCACGTTGGCCAGGCTGGTCTTGAACTCCTGACCTCAGGTAATCCACCCACCTCAGCCTCCCAAAGTGCTGGGATTACAGGCGTGAGCCACTGCACCTGGCCTGTTGCAGTTCTTTTCAGTTTCCCCTAATGGAGTCTTACACCTGAGCCCAGCTGGCCCTCCCCTCTGCAGCTTCATCCCCACAGGTCTGTGCCTCCCCTGGCCCCAGACCATGGAGAAGGATGCAAATGCTGCCGTAGTTGGTCCTCGTTTCTTATCTTTGTATCTGCCCTTTGTAACGTGCAGCTGGTCAGGTTGTTGTCAGGTCCTTACTTGCTTTTTTCTTTTTTGAAACAGGGTCTCACTCTATCACCCAGGCTGGAGTGCAGTGGTGTGTTCACAGCTCATTACAGCCTCAAACTCCTGAGCTTGTCATCCTCCTGCCTCAGTTTCCTGAATGACATGAATGGCACACACACCACTGTCCCTGACTAATCATTTTATTTTATTTTTTTGTAGAGAATGGGTCTTTCTATGTTGTCCAGGCTCATCTTGAACTCCTGGGCGGAAGCAATCCTCCCACCTCAGCCCCCCAAAGTACTGGGATTACATGTGTGAGCCACTGTACCCGGCTGTCCCTGTAGTCTTCTATCACCATTTTACTCAGTGTCCAAAAAGATCCCCAGGAGGCACCAGGGCAGTCTGTTAAGTTGGGGAAACTAAGTCCTCAGAGAGGTAAAAGTTGCTCAAAAAGCTAGTGCTGGACACTGGGCCAGGGCTGCTGGGCTGGCCTAACTGGGTGCTGAGACTTCCTGGCTGGCCCTGCAAGGTGCCACGTGTGGCACTGGGGAAGATGGCAGGAAGGAGGTGTTTCCAAGAGCAAAGGACCCACAGAAGCCTCCATTCCTAGAGCTATTTCCCACTTGGGGCTTTGCTGCCCATCTGCTATTTACCAAGGAGGTGCCAATGCCATGGGGGACCTCGTGTCCCTGGAAGCGGCCAGGCCAGGCTGAAGCAGCCGGTGGGCCCAGCCTGGAAGGCCAAGGGCTCCACTGGCCCGAGGAGGCTGGGGCTGTTGCAGACTCAGAGCTTGTTCAGACTGCAGTCAAACCCTTTCTCTCTGCACAACGCCTGATTCAGAGCTAGGCTGCCTTCCTGGGCTGCTCTAGGGCTGCGGGGTTTGAGTGTTTGCTCCCTGTGACCAGGTGAGGCTAGAGAGGGCAGATGTTTACCCTGGCAGGATCCCGAGTCCCTAACCCACCCCTGAACCCACCCTGTGCTTCTTGGGAGCCAGATGACTCTGGGGACTCTCACCTCCTCCCCTTTCTTCTGCTGTTGTCTTTCCTGACGTGTGCATCTGTCCACATTCTTCTGTCAACATTAGATTTAGGGCCAGCTCAAATGCCACCTCCTCCAGGGAGCTGTCCTCCCTCCTCTCTTCTGGATGCCATGGCGTATATCCACCCTCGCTCAGACACTGACTTAGTGTCCTGTTGCTCTGAGGTCCAGGTGATCTGGTCCATGACTTCTGATGCTAGCAGATACACAGGGTTCTCCTGGGGGGCATGACCCGAGTCCTCTTTATTGATTTGGTCAGAATTATTCTGGGCTTAAAATTAAAAAAAAAAAAATTGTATCTTTCCTATTTCTCCCTTTGCAATCTTTATTATTATTATTTTTTGAGACAAGGCTGCACTGTCATGGCTCACTGCACTGTCATGGCTCACTGCACTGTCATGGCTCACTGCAGCTTCTACCTTTTGGGCTGAAGCGATCCTCCTACCTCAGCCTCCTGAGCAGCTGGGAGTAAAGGCGCACACCACCACATCCAGCCAATTTTTATTTTTTGTAGCAAGGTCTCACCATGCTGCCCAAGCTGGTCTCATAGGAGGGTCCTGATGCCTTGCTCTTATCCCACCTCCTTCCTTGTCTCAGCACTGTCCATTCTTGCTGCAGCAGCCAAGAGGGGTCTTCCTAAAACATAAGCGGATCACATCCTACTCAAAAAAACAAAAAACAGGCTGGTTGCAGCGGCTCACACCTGTAATCCCAGCACTTTGAGAGGCCGAGGCGGGCGGATCATGAAGTCAGGAGTTTGAGACCAGCCTTGCCAACATGGTGAAACCCCATCTCTACTAAAAATAAAAAAATTTAGCTGGGTGGGGTGGTGCATGCCTGTAATCCTAGCTACTCAGGAGGCTGAGGCAGGAGAATCGCTTGAACCTGGGAGGCGGAGGTTGCAGTGAGCTGAGATCGTGCCACTGCATTCCAGCCTGGGCGACAGAGTGAGACTCTGTCTCAGAAACAAACAAATAAACAAACAACAAAAAAGAAAGCATGTCCAGCCCTTGGTGATTTGGCCCTGAGCCTTCTCCAGCCCCATCTCCCACTGCTCCTTCTTCCTCCTGGGACTTAAACTCCAGGCTCTGCAAACCACATCCTCTTCCTCTTCACCCAGTTCTGGCATCACCTCCTCCAGGAAGGCCTCCAGCATTTTCCCAAGCGGCCAAGAGCACCCTCTGCTGGATGTGCACAGCTGTTCACCACCTTAGCAGGGCTGACTCTGGGGAGCCTACTCCCTGGCCCTGTTTGCCCTGCAGGTACCTGTGCTTTTCCCCTGCCCACCTCCCCATTGCCGAGCCTGGCCTGTGGGCAGTGTCCATGGACAGATCTGAGGACCCAAGGGAGTGGGAAGCCTTGAGTGGGCCCCACCTACCCCGGGGAAGGCAGAATTGCAAGCTTCACACCTAGGTCCCTTCAGGCCTCAGCTTAGATGCCACCTCCTCCAGGCAGCTTTCCCTGACCCCCACTGAGATGCTGCCCTCCAATGATCTCACCATATCCCTAGTTTCATTTTCTTCCTAGCACGGAGACCAGCTGTTATCTTCCCCGCTTGTTTAATTGTCCCCCTCCCAGCCTCCCACACCCATGGCACAGTCAGCTCCAAGGGGCAGACTGCCGTTCCTTCTGTATCCCAGCCCTTGGCATAGCACCCACACCAGGGAGGCCCAGTAAATAATGGGGAAATTCATGAGCTTCAGGACCCTCCCCAGGGGTGGGTATTTGAGCTACCTTTGAGAAGAATTGTCATGGCTCACAGGTTTAGGGGGCTGGTACTAGGCCGGGGGAAGTTCCAACAGGGTTGGTGATCCCCTTGACATTGGGACCCGTGTCTCTATGCCAGATTCTGGGCCTTTGGGTGACACAGGCTGTCCCCGAGAGACAAAAAATGACTCACTCCTGGTTGGGCATCCCAAGACTTAGTTCTCCAAAGCAGAGGGGCTGCAGGTGGTTGTGGGAAGGGCGGAGTGTCCCCAGGCCCTGCCCTCCCTCCTGCAGCCACTCTCCTCTTCAGCTGCCCTTCCAGGCTACTGGTGGCTACCCTCAGCTCCACCATCCTGTCTCAACAGCCTTGGGCTTTGCCTTTTCTTTCTCCTCCCCTTTCCCTGCTCTGTTCTCTTTATTTATCTTTTCCTCCTTCTCTTATGGTCTTCCACATCCACTTACGGTGCGGGACACACAGTAGGTGCACAGCAACTATCTGTTGGCTCATTCAGCTTATAACATATTCTTCTTATTAATAAAGAGAAGGAGATGTCCCCCACTCCAACTCTTTCTCATCATCTCCCTGCATCCTCAAGATTCCTGGTGCATAGGGGCTTAACACCTGAGTAACAGTTTATTCCCTCTATTTTATTTGGTTCATCTGTCCATCCATCCATCTAACCACTCACCCATCCACCCACCAATCCATCTACCCACCCATTCACCCACCCACCCACCTATCCACCCATCTACCCACACTTCCATCCACCCATCCATTCTTTCTTCTATCCATCCATCCGTCCATCCATCCATCCATCCATCCACCCACCCTTCCATCCATCCATCCATTCACTCATCTACCCATCCATCCATCCAACCATCCACCCATCTATCCATCCACCCACTCACCAATCCATTCACTCAACAACCCACCCACACCCACCCATCCACTCATTTATCCACCCATCTGTCCATTTACCCACCCACCCATTCCTCCATCCATTCATCCTCCCACCCAATGATCCACTCATCCATCCACCCATCCATTCATCCATCCTTCCACCCATCCACCCATCCACCTATCCACCCACCTGCCCATCTATCCATCTTTCTGTCTGTCCACACACCCATCAATCTATCTACCACTCATTCATCCATCTATCCATCCTCCCACCCACCCATTTATCCATTCATCCAGCCACCCATCCAGCCACCTACTGGGAATAGACTGGCCCTGAGTGACTGTGACACAGCAAGCAAGATTAGGGGTGGGGAATTAGACAAATGCACATCTAGATGTACTATGAAGCGGGGCCTGCAAACCCAAGTGCTGGCAGGAAGTGAAGTGGGCTGGGTAACCCACCAGGCAAATATGGCAAAATATCTCAGTAGCCTGCTCATGGCCTGCTGGTTGCCAGTCTGTGAGTCCAACCTGGAGCTACTAGCAAAACATTATTGTGCTGGGAAGCTCAGCTGAGGGTCCCGTGTGGCTAGTGGCTGGAGTGGGGGTTCTAGGCAGAGCTCCCAAGAAGAGGGGGCATTTGAGCTGGGCCTGAAGACCTCCTGTCATTACATCTTCTGGCCAATATGTGATTTCTGCACACTCAGGGGCAGCCTATTTACAGTCCCCTCTTCTCCCCACACCTTCAGCCCAAGGGTGAAGGACAGCCACTGCCCAATGTTCCTCTCTTCTCTCTCCAGGAGTCCTGTGGGGCCATGGAAGACACACACACACAGACACACACACAGAGACACACAGACAGACACACACAGAAACACACACGGACACACAGATACACACACAGACACACATGTGCACACATACAGACACACGCACACATACAGACACACACAGATGCACATACAGACACACACAGATACACACACAGACACACACATGCACACACACATGCGCGCCTGCACACACACACACACGAATGTGAACTCCCGGGACAGGGACCTTGTCTGCCGTGTTCATGGCTGCAGCCGGAGCCTGAGCAGGTGTTCAGTGAGTCCTTGCTGAATGAATGAATGACAGGCGGATGGCACCTGTCGAATGAATGAAGGAGTGTACGAACAGAAATAATCAGGAGGATTTCATGAAGGTCCGGGTTGAGTGGACTGTCCCATATCACTGTGATCAGGGACGTGAGGGCAGAAACCAGCCTCCTAGCATTTCCTTTCTTTTAAAAGGATTATTAGTTTTTAATTACAGAAGCACGCATGAATACATCCTCATTATAAGAAGAAGAATTCCAACATGACAGATAAGGCCCAAGCGCTTTATTGCCAGCTCCAGACCCACCTCTCGCCCCCAGAGGAGGATGTGTGGATAGCGTGTGTTGCTCCCTGCCATGGCATCCTCCACATATCTTACACGTTTGTATGTGGATGGACGTGTGTGTGTACTCGCACACATGTGGATGCACCTAATCATGACATACGGTGTCGTTTCATAAGATTCTAAAAAATAAGTGGGGGTTAGGCATGGTGGCTCCTGCCTTTAATCCCAGCACTTTGGGAGGCCAAGGCAGGAGGATCACTTGAGCCCAGGAGTTCAAGACCAGTTTGGGCAACATAGGGAGACTTTGTCTCTTTAAATAATTGATTTTATTATTATTATTATTATTATTATTTTCTTTTGTTCTCTTTTTTTTCTTCAAACAATTTAAAAATTAGCCAGGTGTGGTGGCACATACCTGTAGTCCCAGTCACTTAAGAGGCTGAGGTGGGAGGATTGCTGGAGTCGAGATGGAGTTTACAGTGAGCTGTGATCGCCTCACTGCACTTCAGCCTGGGCCACAGAGTGAGACTCTCTCAAAACAAAAAGTGGGGTCACATTGTGCGTATGCGCACACACACCTACCTTTATTTAACGCTTACTTTCTGTTTCAGGAATAACATTTTCTGGCGCTTCCTCCATACGAGAATACCCCCATTCTTTTCGTTACTGTAATTGTGGCCTGGAGTTTCACAGCTTCTTCTTTTTTTTTTGAGACTGAGTCTCACTCTATCGCCCAGGCTGGAGTGCATTGGCGTGATCTCGACTCACTGCAAACTCTGCCTCCTGGGTTCAAGCAATTCTCGTGCCTCAGCCTCCTGAGTAGCTGGGATTACAGGTGCCTGCCACCACGCCCGGCTGATTTTTATATTTTTAGTAGAGACGAGGTTTCACCATGTTGACCAGGCCGGCCTTGAACTCCTGACCTCAGATGATCTGCCCGCCTCGGCCTCCCAAAGTGCTGGGATTACAGACTTGAGCCACCGCGCCCGGCCTCCACAGCTTCTTGAGTCACCACCCTACTGCTTGCCACTTTGAATGTTCCTAAATACTCGTTCCCACAGAGACAGCCTCAGTGGACGTCACGTGCCCAGCTTCTCGTATCCCCGTGTCGTTGCTGGGTTATAGACTGCCCTGACTACCACTTTCCTGATGGCGTGGACCACAACAGGTCCTGCAGTGGAAAGAAAGACTCACGGCTCCGTGATCTCTGAACCTCAGTGTCTGTGAGGCCACGAGAACATGCCCTGGGGAGCCACAGGCTGCAGGGGCTGAGTATCAGTGTGCCGGGCCCACTGCCTGGAGGCAGAGCCTCCACCAGGACCCTGGCTCCGACTGGAGGCACTGCCTTCACCTACTGCATGCCAGAGCTGGGCAAGGCCCAGGCGCACGTTGGCAGCCTTGGTCCTGCCTCGGGGGACTCTCAGTCTGTAGGGGCCATGCAGAGCAAGCTGTCCACCACCTGTTTGTGTCAGTGCTGGGCTGGAGGCCCGAGCTGGGGACTGAGTGGGGCGGCTGCCAATTGGGGCCTAGAGTGACTTCCGTAGGAGCAAAACCCAGGCGTTTGAGGGGGTGGGCGTGAGACCTGTCCTTGCACACCCAGCCTTCCCACATCCTGGTGCTCGGGTGCCACAAGCCAGGCCCCAATGGCCCCAGGGGCGACCCAACCCAAGCCCTTGTCCCTCCCGGTCCCGTGCTCCGTCCCTGCCCTCCAGCGCTGGAAAGCATCTCCGATTCCGCCAGGCACCGCAGTGTGCAGCTCCTCAGGCAAGCTCGGCACAGGTGCCAACTGTGATTCCACTCTCCCCGCTTCCATCTCTGTAGCCCGGCACCTGCAGAGGCCCCCACTAGAGCCATGCCAATGAGGGGGCTGCCGCTGCGTGTGTGCTGCCCGCGTGTGGGCCCACGTGCCCGTCTGCCAGTCCGCGCATGGAGCCACGAGGGAAATTTCCAGCACAAAGACCGTATGCCTGAGAGAGGGGGGGAATTGCTCAGCAAACTTCAGAAGCAATCAAAATGTCCTTTCCATAAAGTCCCAGCTTAAAAAATGTTAGCAGGTGCGTGTACAATAGCGAGTCAGTTGGGATGGATTACTATGGAATACCATTTCCGCTCATTACAGATTATGAATTCAAGGCATAGTTTTCTGTAAATTGTCATTCTTGTCTGGTAAGGAAGGCTAATTTTTCCCTCATATGAAAAAAAAAAAAACAAAAAACCAACAAACCCACCATTCTGCTGGGCCACCGCTCCTTGGAACAGCACCTGCTGGAGCCCGGCATCACTTGGGGCAGCCAGGACGGGCTGGGGCTGGTCCTCCTGGGATGATTTCTGGCGTGAGCAGAGAGCACTTTGGGGAAGTAAGAAAGGCCCCCGATCATGGGTGCTGGACATTTTCTGGAAGAAGGATGAAGAGGGTGAGTTTTGTGTGGTGGAGATGAGGTGTGGGTGGCCAGGAGGGGAGGGAATTCATTGGCAAGACATTAGAGGCCATGCCCATTATTATTCATTCATTCATTCCTTCACTCCCTCATTCATTCATTCCACAAGTGTTTGTTGAGTGGACACTGTATAGGATCCTCTTCCACAGACCGGGGTCATAGCAGTGCTAAGGTCTTCTCTTTCTCTCTCTTTGTCTTTCTCTCTCTTTGATCTCACTCTTTCACCAAGGCTGGAGTGGACTGGCACCATCATAGCTCACTGCAGCCTCAAACTCCTGGGCTCAAGCGATCCTCCTGCTTCAGCCTTTTGAGTAGCTGGAACTATAGGTGCTCCTCACCATACCCAGCTTTTTTCTTTTTCTTTTTTTAAGATAGAGTCTCTCTCTGTCGCTCAGGCTGGAGTGCAGTAGCACGATCTTGGCTCACTGCAACCTCTGCCTCCTGGGTTCAAGTGATTCTCCTGCCTCAGCCTCCTGAGTAGGTGGGATTACAGGCACCCACCACCACACCTGGATAATTTTTGTATTTTTACTAGAGATGGGGTTTCACCATGTTGGCTAGGCTGGTCTCAAACTCCTGACCTCAGGCGATCTGCCCATCTCGGCCTCCCAAAGTGTTGGGATTATGGGCATGACCCACTACGCCCGGCCCAGGTCTTCCCTTCCAGTGGGGAAAAGCAGGTAATAAAGGGAGAGGTCGTTGTTGCTGCAAAGGGAAAGGAAGGGCTGGTCTGGGGGAGGTGACTTTGGGGCTGAGCCTGGAGGAAGAAGAGGGGCCAGCAGCCCTCGTGCACTGCAAGTTTTGGGCAGAGCAAGCCAGGCTTGTCCTACAATGAGAGAAAAGGCCAGAGAGGCTGGAGCTGAGGGCAGAGGGGAGAGTGGAGAGGCCAGGCTGGGGGAGAGTGGAGAGGCCAGGCTGGGGCCGAGGCACACACACCTAAGGTGCACGAGAAGCTGCTGGCTGGTTCTGAGCAAGGAGAGATGGGGTTGGCTTCTGTTGGCAGCTCCCCCAGGCTGCTGGGTGGAGAACAACAGGAGGAGGTGCTGCGGTGGGAGAGGACCCCCAGGCTGGGAGAACAAGAGCGGTGCTGCCGCGGCCCCCACTGCAGAGTTCTGAGATTCATGGTGGCTCATACCTCCACCCACACCCTCCACCCTGCCCCTCGCAGAACCGGCCGCCTCTGGTCCTTGACATCTGCCCCTGGGGTAGCCTCAGGGGAGTGTGGTGGTTGAGTGCCAGCTGCCATTTCTTCTCCTAATCGGACTAAGGAAGGGCAGCCCCTCCAGAGGTGTTGGAATTTCTCTGTCTAGTATGATAGCAACAGACTTTCTTCTTTTTCTTTTTTTTTTTTTTTTTTGAGACGAAATCTCGCTCTGTCGCCCAGGCTGGAGTGTAGTGGCGCGCTCTCGGCTCACTGCAATCTCCACCTCCTGGATTCAAGCGATTCTCCTGCCTCAGTCTCCTGAGTAGCTGGGATTACAGATGCACTCCACCACGCCCGGCTAATTTTTGTATTTTTATTAGAGATGGGGTTTCGCCATGTTGGTCAGGCTGGTCTCGAACTCCCGACCTCAGGTGATCCACCCATCTTGGCCTCCCAAAGTGCTGGGATTACAGGCGTGAGCCACCACTCCCAGCTCTTTTTTTTTTTTTTCTTTTTCTTTTTAGATGGAGTCTCACTCTGTCGCCCAGGCTCAGCTCACTGCAACCTCCACCTCCTAAATTCAAGTGATTCTCCTGCCTTAGCTTCCTGAGTAGGTGGAATTACAGGCCTGAGCCACCATGCCTGGCTAATTTTCTGTATGTTTAGTAGAGAAGGGATTTCACCATGTTGGCCAGGGTGGTCTGGAACTCCTGACCTCAGGCTATACGCCTGCCTCAGCCTCCCAAAGTGCTGGGATTACAGGCGTGAGCCACTGCACCCGGCCATAGCAGACTCTTTAAGACAGGGGAAGCTGGAACTTATTCTGGTATGAGACCCATGTTCCTCAAGACCCATTCAGAGACAAACAAGAGAAACATGAATCAACCAGCTCAAGTGCAACCGAAATAACATTAGGCAGTGATTGGTTCTTGCTATCAGCAAGTCCAGGGACTTCAGGCCTGGCTGGATCCAGGGGCTTAAATAGTATTGACAGGTCCTTTCTTGGTCTCTGTTCTCCTCTGCTGTGGCTTCCTTCTCTGGCAGGTGGTCCCTGAGTGGTGGTAGAGATGCCATCAGCCACTGCAGACTTAACCTCCTGCCAGCTAAGGAGAGTCCTTTGCTCAAATGGGATCCTCTGTGGAAGTTGAGGAGGTAAAGCAGGCCCAGGGGAGCTGCTTTGGCTGGGACTGGGGGAAGCCCCTCTGCTCACTGGCTTCTCCTCCTTGGACTCACCAGTTGGCCCCTGAAAAAAGCAGTGGAAACCTGGAGCTCACCCCTATGGTCCCTGTTTCCCCCACTGCAGCATTCCAGCTGCCTGTTCTAGCACCCACAGTGACCCCGCAGAGCTTTCTCAGCTGTGATGAGGGCCTGGGCCAGGGCAGACCCACTGCACTTGCGGCATCCAGGGAGGCCCTGCCTGGAGTGGTCCTAGAAGCAAGACACACTCCTGCCTCACCCGGGACCAGGATTCCTCCAAGGCCCACACACCCCCATAGCAGAGGGGTTCACTTCATGCACCTCCCGATAAAGCACACACCCAGAGCTTCCATCCCACTTCCACTCTTAGATCCAAGAAACCACAGTGCTCTCTCAAGCAAGACCAGCTTACTCCTCAAGTATGGAGGCTCTGGGGACAGATGGCTGGAGTTGCTAGCTGTGTGACACTGGACACATTTCTTAACCTCTCTGTGCCTCAATATCCTTGGCTGTGCAGTGGGAGACATAATACCAGGGCTCTTGTGGGGACTAACTAAGGAACGTGGAGGGCATCTAGCGTGTAGCAGATGCTCCTGACATGTTAACGACGATCATCCTGGGCACAGCTGATCCTGAAGTCATGCCAGTCTGGGTTTTGGTTGCAGGTGACAGGAACTAACTCCAGCCATCTCAAACAAAAAGGGCTTCCCATTGGAAAGAGCCCAGAGGAATCTTCCCAGGAATTCCCAGGGCCTGTGGTCAGCCCTCATCTCAACAAGGGGCTCACACTAAAATATGTTCCGGCTTTCCCTTTGCAAGAGCTGGACTGGCGCGGGCTTGGGCTTGATCAGGCAAGGGCTGGCTGAGCTGCAGAGTGAGGACCTCTGAGATCTGTCCTGGAGCTGACTGAGGCAACTGGGGGGTGGGGGTTTGGGGCTGCCCCTGATGCTTCTGAGACAGGGACACCTTGCAGCCAAGGGGTACTCAGCCTCTCTGTTCTCTGTTTTGCCTCCAGGAGGGAGTGGCTGGAGCCGTGCTCTGGGTCACAGGGACATTAGTGGTGCCCTCGCTGTAGGTGCCCGAGGTGCTGAGTCCAGGGCCTTCCAGTGCCAGCTTCAAGCGATGGCCCTGCCACATGCCTCTGTGTGAGCTCACACAGGTCACTTTCCTCTCTGAGCCTCAAGAGTTATGATAAACCAGAGAAACCCAACCCCCCAGGAGAGGTTCCTTTCCTCCTGGCATCTCTGGCTTAAGACCTGCAGCCCTGGAAGCAGGCATCAGATTGGCTGGGCCCTGCTCTTACCCCCGCCATGTGGTAGACCAAGCAGTGGCAGAGTCAGGTTGGAGGCCACCCTGGTCTTTGTCGTGTGAAAGGGCAGTGAGAGGGAGTCAAGGGGGATCGCCCTCCTGCCAAGACTCTACCCATCAGGAAATTCCCCAAAAAGGATGCTTCTCAGGATGGAGGCAGGGGCTGGAGACCCAATATCACACATGTGCAATCTAGGCTGTTTGATTTTAAAGTCCTTTTTAAAAATTTTCTTTTGAGACAGAGTCTCACTCTGTCACCCACGCTGGAGGGCAGTGGTGCATTTCAAGGCTCACTGCAGCCTCCACCTCTGAGGTTCTAGTGATTCTCTTGTCTCAGCCTCTCGAGTAGCTGGGATTACAGGTGCACACCACCACATCCGGATAAATTTCGTATTTTTACTAGAGACAGGGTTTCACCTTTTTGGCCAGGCTAGTCTCGAACTTCTGACCTCAGGTGATCCACGCACCTCAGTCTCCCAAAGTGCTGAGATTACAGGCATGACCCACCGCGCCCAGCCTAAAAGTCACTTTTTCATCACTTTTTCATCCACTGATGTCACCACTGATGTCAGCTTAGGCTGACATCAATGTGGTGAGGTGCAGAGGGTATGGGCCAGGGGCTTTAAGGCTTGGGTCTTCAGGGGGTGGCCAGGGGTTCTTGCTTTGGCCCTTCCCAAGATTTCCATCTGTGAAATGTGTCTGTTCGGCCCAGCCTTCAGGGCAGTAGGATGGTCTGAAATTCTAGTGTTCATCAGGGTTTACGCTGTCTATCCTGTTTGTTTATTTTTGAGACGGAGTCACTCTGTCGCTCAGGCTGGAGTGAAGTGGCACGATCTCGGCTCACTGCAACCTCCGCCTCCTGCGTTCAAGTGATTCTCCTGCCTCAGCCTCCCAAGCAGGTGAGATTACAGGCGCCCACCACCATACCCGGCTAATTTTTGTATTTTTACTAGAGGCAGGATTTCACCATTTTGGCCAGGCTGGTCTTGAACTCCTGACCTCAGGTGATCCGCCTGCCTCGGCCTCCCAAAGTGCTGGGATTATAGGCGTGAGCCACCACACCCAGCCTATTTATTTATTTGTTTAGAGACAGGGTCTCACTCTATGGCTCAGGCTAGAGTACAGTTGCACGATCATACCTCACTGCAGCCTCAGACTTCTGGGCTCAAGCGATGCTCCACCTCGGCCTCACAACGTGCTAGGATTACAGGAGTGAGCCACCGTGCCCAGCCATACCTGGTGTTCTGGCCATGTCCCTACCCCCAACACTGAGCTTCAGGTTCCTTGGCCCTGGACAGAGGCCCAGTGAATAAGAGAGGGACAAGGCCAGCAGCAGGCCTGCCACCAAGGAGCCGGACAGTGCCCACCTTTCTCCTGGAACGTTAGACCCGGGGGAGATGGTGCTGAGGCTGGTTTCTTCCCCAAACTGCCTTCTCCTTTCCATCTGCAAAATGGGAATAAGACACCTGTCATCAGCCATTGTGATGCCACCGGGATCTCACGGCATGGCTCTGAGAGTCATTGAAAAGGGCACCAAGCTCAGCAAAGGTGTTATTACTATTATTATTGACCATAAAATACTTGACAAATGATTGCAGAGTCTGCCAGAGAGGAGTCTGCCTGTCTGGGGGAGATTTTAGGGCTGCTTTAAGAGTCTTTTGGAAGCACAAACCCCAGCAGAGGGAGCCGGCTCCATGGAAGCCTTCAGGAGCAGAGAGGCCCGGGGCTGGGAAGTCTTTGATTACCTTACATCTGTTTTTATGGAAACTTCTGGGAGCAGCCAAGGGGAAACGGAACTGTAAACAGCACAGCCGGCGTGGCCTCCCTACCAGATTGTTAATGGGGAATCGCCCGCGTGGCTCCCCTTGCTGGCGAGGGTTTGGCCCCTGGTCTGCAGCAGGAGTGATTAAACGATATGAGCACACAGAGAGCAAACCCAGCCACAGAAGACGAATCAGGGTTTTATGCCCCTCGGTTCTGCGCAGTAAAAGAAAATACCCCTGTTAAGTGCGAATTAATTGGCTCCTGTAATTGGCGCGTGGCGCTGCCTCTGGCCTCTTTGTGGGCTAGGGATGAGGGGATCGGAGGCCTGTCCATTGGGCTGCAGAGTCCCCACAGGCTGCAGGGCCTGGGAGCAGGGCCTCAGCTGCTGATGAATTGCTTCCTGTTGCTCTGGGAGGTGCCTGCTTGGAGGAGTGCTCGCTCCTGAGCGTGCAGCAGGCTTGCAGAGCTGGCTGCTGGCTCTCAACCTCTCACCTGTCAGCTGGGGGCAGTCACCCTTGTTCCATTTGTGTCTTGTTGCTGCTGGAGGCTGGATCCCAGTGAAGCACTGTGGGGTGTACACACACACACACACACACACACACACACACACACACACACACACAATTCAGCCCAGAGAGGAGGCGCCATGTCTTCCCAGTCCAGTGTTGATATCCTGGTCAGGCCACTACACACAGTTGTGCATGTTGTGCACTGCACAAGAGCATCTGGCCATAACCCATTCTGTGCTCCATTTACCATGCTGTGTACCTTTTGGGGACTGTAGCAGGCCAGAAGGGCACCTTTTCCTGAGGACACCTTGCCAGCTGGCAGGGACATGGTTCTGGTGTTCTGAACCCCAGAGCACACTCCCCACACAGCAGCCACACTCTGTTACACCCCCTACCCAAAAGCACCGCAGGGCCTGTGTCTGCACCATTCCTTCTCGCTATGGTGCTCCTCTCTCTCTGTGCACGCAGGTGGTGCCCATTCTTCAAAGCCCATGCAAATGCCACCTCCCCAAGCCCTTCCTCTTGAGGCTGCAGTGAACTCCTAAGCTCGGCCTGGGACCCCCACCGTCCTTCTGGAAACAGCACCCCCCACACATATGGATGCCTGGGGAAGCCGCCCCTCCCTCACTTCAGCCACATGGGTCAGGCAGAGGCCATGATCATTTAAACTGTCTCACCCTGCCCCTGAGACAGTCACTTGGTCCCAGAGGGCACCCGATGGAACAAGAGACTTGACTTTTTTTTTTTTGTGAGAAATAAGGGTATGAATGCCTCGGGGGACCTTGCTTCCTTCCTATTCCAGGAGGCCAGCCTTGGACAATTGAGGACTTGCAAAGGTGAGGCAGTCCTAGTCCCTCAGGCTGGTCCCTTCTGCAAGACCCTGTCATTAGACACATACCTGAGTTAAGCATCACCGTCTCAGTGAGCGGGGCTTATCTGAGGACAGGGACTGCCTGAGGGTCCAGAGAGAGGATGCGTCAGAAGATGTGAAAGAGGGTGACCATAGAATCCCAGCGCCCCCTCCAACCCAGGCAGCCCAGGGCAACCCCCAGCTTTCCCTCCTGCCCCGTGGATGTGCACAGCACGGCACCCATTGGAAACAGCACACCCCTGCAAGGGCCGGGCTGGAGCCGGGCCTGTGGGGCAGGGGCTGTCTGGGCTGCAGGCCCTCAAGCTGTCTGAGCTCTCTGGCGCTACAGGGGGTGCTTCTGAGGCTTCTGACGCTTCTCAGAGCCACAGGAAGATGGGATGATATCCACCCTCTCCCTGATCTGCATGTGGGGCTGCCCTGTGACACCCATCCGCCCCATGGGAGCTGAATGGAATGCACTGTTGGAAATTACAGGCTGTGTGATACTTGAAAAATGTCCAGTAGTAGGCCGGGTGCGGTGGCTCACGCCTGCAATCCCAGCACTTTGGGAGGCCGAGACGGGTGGATCACGAGGTCAGGAGATCGAGACCATCCTGGCTAACATGGTGAAACCCCATCTCTATTAAAAATACAAAAAAAAAAATGAGCCGGCTGTGGTGGTGGGCGCCTGTAGTCCCAGCTACTCGGGAGGCTGAGGCAGGAGAATGGCGTGAACCTGGGAGGCGGAGCTTGCAGTGAGCCGAGATCGCTCCACTGCACTCTAGCCTGGGCGACAGAGCGAGACTCCAACTCAAAAAAAAAAAAAAAAGAAAAGAAGAAAAAAAGAAAAATGTCCAGTAGTATCTACAATGTAGCAGATGTCTCCACGGGCTTCTCCATGCAGTCTGGGCAGCATTGCAAGAGGTCCTCAGCCTCTCTGTTCACCGATCCATTTCCGGGAGGGAGTGGCTGGAGCCGTGCTCTGGGTCACATGGACCTTGGGGATGCCCTCACTGTAGGTGCCCGAGGTGCTGAGCCCAGGGCCCTCCAGTGCCAGGTTCAAGCGATGGTCCTGCCACATGCCTCTGCATGAGCTCATGCAGGTCACTTTCCTCTCTGAGCCCCGAGGTCCCCATGACAATGGTGCAAAAGAGCTAATGTGGGAGAGTGCCAGCCCCCAGCACATACCTGTCCCTCCTTCAGGTGTGTGAAGCCATTCTCGCAGCTTTCAGGCCATTCATGGCCAGACAAGCCCTCTTCCAACAAAGTGCCCCGAGTGCAGGGAAGTGGAGGCCCGAGTAACTGGGCAGGTGGCCCCTCCTGGGTGAAGTCAGCTGCCCTGACGCCGGGCACCCACCCCTTTTCTCAGAGCCACAGGAAGATGGGGGTGATATCCACCCTCTCCCTGATCTGCGTGTGGAGCTGCCCTGTGACACTCATCCGTCCCATGGGAGCTGAATGGAGTGCACTGTTGGAAATTGTAGGCTGTGTGATACTTGAAAAGTATCCAATAGTATCTACAATGTAGCAGATGTCTCCATGGCCTCACACAGGAGTAGTGCAGCAGGAGTGCAAGGTGTGCTTAGCAAGGCTGCCTGGGCGCGGTGGCTCGTGCCTGTTATGCCAGCACTTTGAGAGGCCAAGGTAGGAGGATCACTTGAGCCCAGGAGTTTGAGACCAGTCTGAGCAGCATAGCAAGATCCTATCTCTTAAAAAATGTAATAATAATAAACAGTAGGCTCGGCACAGTGGCTCACTCCTGTAATCTCAGCACTTTAGGAGGCTGAGGCGGGTGGATCACTTGAGGCCAGGAGTTCGAGACTAGCCTGGCCAACACGGCAAAACCCCGTCTCTGCTAAAAATACAAAAATTAGTGGACGTGATGGTGCACACCTGTAATCCCAGCTCCTCGGGAGGCTGAGGCAGGAGACTTGCTTGAACCCGGGAGGCGGAGGTTTCAGTGAGCCGAGATCATGCCACTGCCCTCTAGCCTGGGTGATAGAGTGAGACTATGTCTCAATAATAATAATAATAATAATAATAATAATAAACAGCAGAGTGTCTGCCCCAAGGCTGTCCCTGTGTGGCACCCTGAACAGAGAGGCAAACTCCTGTGAAAGGCAGCAGAGCCACCTGCTGAGCCAGGTCATGTGGCCGTCGTCTCTCCGAGTGTGTGGCTTTGAGACACTTGCTGGAATCCCTGGGCTGAGAACTGCTTAGACTACTGGATGAGAAGATGGTCTTCTCCAGAGGAAAAAGGAGAAAGGCTTCAGCCTGTGCCAGTGATAGTGGCATGAGGCACATGGTAAATTCTAGATGCAGTCCCTGGATTATTTTCCTGTGGTCACCGTAACAAATTGTCACAGACGTGGTGGCTTTAAAACAGCAGATATTTGTTCTCCCATGCTTCTGGAGGCTGAGCCCGAAATCAAGGTGCCGGCAGGGTCGTGCTCCCCCTGGAGGCTCCAGGGGGGAATCCCTCCTCTCCTCCTCCAGCTTCTGGTGGCTCCGGGGGTCCCTGGCCTTCCTCTGCTGTGGCTGCGTCATTCCACTTTCTGCCTCTGTCTTCACAAGGCCTTCTTCTCTGTTTGCGTGTCTCTGTCTCTAACCAAATTCCCCTCTCCATAGGAGTTGATCCAACTATAATTCCCCTCAATCCAATCCACCGGTCATTGGATTTAGAAAGCACCCTAATCAAGTATGACCCCACTGCATCTTGATTACATCTGCAAAGACGCTATTTCCAAATAAGGCCACAGTCACAGGTACTGGGGGTCAGGACTTCCATATATCTTTCTGGAGGACACACTTCAACCCACAAGTCTCATCCCGGAGGCCTTCCATGGGGTCCAGGTAGGAGGCAGGGCGTGCCTCAATCTTAACTGAGTGAAGCTATGACTGCCATAGAAACCCAAGTGAGCAGGATCCACTAAAATGGAAAATTGGCAAGGCACAGGGGATCACGCCTTGTAATTGCTGCAACTTGGGAGGCCAAGGCGGGAAGACCACTTGAGCCCAAGAGTCTGAGACCAACCTGGTCAACATGGTGAGATCCCTACAAAAACTAAAACTAAAAATAAAAAGCCAGGCATGGTGGTGTGTGCCTGTAGTCCCAGCTACTCAAGAGGCTGAGGTGGGAGAATTGCTTGAGCCCAGGAGTTTGAGACCAACCTGGACAACATAGGGAGACCTCGTCTCTACAAAAAATAAAAATAAATTAGCTAGGCGAGTTGGCACACACCTGTAGTCACAGCCACTTGGGAGGCCGAGGCAGGAGGATCGCTTGAGCCCAGGAAGTTGAGGTTGCAGTGAGCTATGATCACACCACTGCACTCCAGCCTGGGCAACAGAGCAAGACCTTGTTTCAAAAAAAAACCAAAAAGTGATACAAACCATTATTGACTATAACCACATCACTAGTGCTTTTTGAAAAGCAGTCATACAATCTTGTGCCCGTGGTGATGGTACTAACTGGGTGTTTGTTTTAATCTAAATAGCCACATCCACCATGGAACCACTCCTTCAGCGAAACGTGTGCAGGAAGCGTGGGCATGAACTGCACTCTTGGTATGACCAACCCTGCAGGATAACAAATCACGGTCGATTACTTGAAGGGATCTTAGCTTGGTTTCTATTTGACAAATGATGGCATATTCGATACATTGATTAAGTTGTGACAAGGGAATTGATCCAACTATAAATAATCAAGAATATGGACTGTGGCAGGGCGCAGTGGCTCACACCCGTAATCTCAACACTTTGGGAGGCTGAGGCAGGTGGATCACCTGAGGTCGCGAGTTCGAGACCAGCCTGACCAACATGGAGAAACCCTGTCTCCACTAAAAATACAAAATTAGCCGGGCGTGGTGGCGCATGCCTATAATCCTAGCTACTCGGGAGGCTGAGGTAGGAGAATCACTTGAACCCTGGAGGGGGAGGTTGCAGTAAGGCGAGATGGTGCCGTTGCACTCCAGGTTAAAATAGGGCAGGGCATGGGTGTGGGGGGCATGTGTAAGGGTCAGTGGGAGTCTGGGGTCAGTGTGTGTGTGGGTGTGTACATGAGGTCAGTGTTGGGGCTGGTGTATGTGTCCATGGGGGTTGTGTAGATTGAACAGCAGAAGCTGGAGGCTGGAGGTCCAGCATCAAGGCGCCAGCAGGTTCCCTTTCCCCCGAGGCCACTGTCCTAGGCTCCAGCCACCACCTGCTCACCTTGTCCTCACATGGCCTGCTCTCTGCGTGCACAGCCCTGGTGCCTGTGTGTGTCCAAATTTCGCCTTCTTAGGCCGGGCATGGTGGCTCATTCCTGTAATCCCAGTACTTTGGGAGGCCAAGGCGGGCGGATCACTTGAGATCAGCCTGGTCAACATGGGGAAACCCTGTCTCTACTAAAAACACAAAAATTAGCCAGGTATGGTGGTGCAAGGCTGTAATCCCAGCACTTTGGGAGGCTAAGGCAGGCAGATTACCTGAGGTCAGGAGTTCGAGACAAGCCTGGCCAACATGGCAAAACTCCGTCTCTACTAAAATTACAAAAAAAAATTAGCCGGAGGTGGTGGCACACGCCTGTATCCCAGCTATTCAGGAGGCTGAGGCAGGAGAATCGCTCAAACCTGGGAGGCGGAGGTTGCAGTGAGCTGAGATCACACCATGGCACTCCTGCCTGGGTGACAGAGTGAGACTCCGTCTCAAAAATAAATAAAAAAAAAAATAAATAAAGCAGATTATTTGCAGCCTTGACTCGATTTGAGCTCCTGGGGGAGGAATTTAAATCCAGAGAAGTCAAGGGGATTTTTGGTGGGGAGTGAAACAGGGTGTGAAGCAGGCCCTGCCTTGTCTCAGAGATGGTTTGTGTAGAGCACGGGGGCCTGGGATTCTGGATTTGCCCTAAGGAGCTCACAAGTGCACCCTGGGGGGTGTTAATATTGATATAGCCTTCCCCATACCCAGGAGGAAACTGAGGCTGGAGAGGGAGGTGGCTGGCTTGAGGGTGCACAGGGAGTTGGTGGCAGAGGTGGGACCCAGCACAACACCTGGCTCACCCACCAGCCACCCTGTTCCTTAGGAATGGTCATGTAAGTGGTGAGGTCAAGGCCACTTTGGGGGCAGCAGTTTGGGGCCCTGATCACAGACTTTCTCTTGTCACTGTTGTGTTTTCAGAGCAGTGGCCCCATGTTCTGTCAAAGGGGCCCAGAGAAGATTGGTGGGGGTGAGGAGTGGGGCCAGACCTCTCTGGGCCAAGTGGAGCCCCCAGAGCTTGGACACTTCTGGAGACTGAGGGTGAAGTGGGCTTCGTGAGTCCAGCTGGAGGAGGCCACAGGATGGCCCTGAAGAGGCGGCGCTGGGAGTCACTCTCACCCTGACACTTTCCGGCCGGGCTCCTGCTCAGGGAGGCCCTTGCACAAAGGTGTCTGAGTTTCTGGTGTCCTGGGGAATTGGAATAACAGAGCAGGGAGAGGAAGGGAGATTTTCCCAAGCCTGGGAGAGCTCAGGATGCTCCTCGGGATGGTCCTCTCCCTCAGGGCACCTCAGCCACTGGCCTTTCAGGCCATTCCCAGCTGAGCACTTCCTGACTCCAGGCCTTTGCACATGCTGTTCCCTGCCTGGAACTCCCTTCCTCCAGATGTGTACATGACTGCTCTCTTCTCCATGTGCAGGGGCGTCACTCTCCACTAAGCCTTTCTCTCCCCTCCCTGTGCATCACGTCACTTGTTTTGCTGTCTTCATAGGACCCATTGGCCTCCCCACACCTAGAAGTTCAGCTCCCTGGATTCAGGGATCCAGACTATTTCATTCACTGCTCTCTCCCCAGTGCCTAGAACAGCACCTGTGCATTGTAGGGACTCAGGAATTATGTGTCCAGTGAGTGTGACACGGGTGGTGGACGGATGGGCGGCATCGGCCTTGGGCAGTGAAAGGGCCCACTGGGTCGGGTGTGGCCATGCGCAGAAGCGTGCAGGGTCTCTGGCTGGAAACTGTGGCGGAAAGGAGGGCCCGGCTGCTGCTCAGAGGCCGTCCTTGGCCCCAGGCATTTTCCCAGAGCATCAGGGCCAGCTCTTTGGTCACTCACTCACCAGGGGACCTCAGGAAAGGTTCATCTGGGCCCAGGACCCGATTCTGTCATTTATGAATTATAATCCCCAGGCTGCCCTCCCCACAGGGTCGGGGAGGCTCAAAGAAGATCCAGTTAGTCTGGGCATGGTGGCTCACACCTATAATCCCAGCACGTTGGAGGCTGAGGCGGGAGTTCAAGACCAGCCTGGGCAACACAGTGAAACCTCATCTTTACAAAAAAAGATATAGCCAGGTATGGTGGTGCACACCTGTAGTCCCAGCTACTTGGGAGGCTGAGAAAGGACGATCCCTTGGCTCAGGAGAGCAAGGCTGCAGTGAGCTATGATCACACCACTGCACTCCAGCCTGGGCAACAGAGCAAGACCCTGTCTCAAAAACATAAGTAAATAAATAGGTCTGGTCTCTGACTGTGACTGCTCCGGGTGGCTCAGAGAGCTCCCACCTGGAGACGCAGGTTCCCAAGGAAGCAAGGACAAGGCTGCTCGTGGTGGAATTGTGCACCACGAACAACCGGAAACACCCCTAAGAGTTTAAGTCCCAGTGCAGTCCCTGCTTGTCCTTGGGATCAGCCAGCTGTCATCGCCGCCAGCCCCTTCAGCACCCATGTGGATCCCGGAAAGTCATCCCCTCTGGGCAGCTGAATTATGGCCAAGGGGTGTCCCCACTGCTGGCTGACACAGCCATGTCTGGTGAGTAAGGGAGGCCACGTCAGCCCCCATCCCTGCTGCCTCCTTGCTTTAGGACATGAGGGTATTAGTAGAATGTAATGGGCAAAGAAAGAGCTCCAGTGAGTGCCTTGGGGGAAAAGGCAAGAAAAGGAAGAACATATGTGATTCAGTACCAGGTATGGGGGCACCAAAGCCCCAGACGACAGTAAAATGTGTGTGGCTGTAAATGTATTATGTATCTATGCCTCTATCCATCAGTCATCTGTCTATCCATCTCTCTAAATAATCTCTATTTATAATCTATTTATCTATCATCTCTCTTATTTATCAATCAGCTATCCACCTATCCGTCTCTTTCTACCTATAATCTATCATATCCAGCATCTACCTCTATCAATTATCTATCTATCATCTGTCTACCTATCTGTCTATCTATCTATCTATCTATCTATCTATATCTATCTATCTATCTATCTATCATCTATATGTCTATCTACCATCTGTATAAAATTTAGGATACAAGTCTGGTAGTGACCCCAGCTACCTGGGCTGGGCAATAGTGATTACTCATACTGGGTGATAGTGGTCGTCTCTTGGAGAGGGGTCAAAGGAGGCTTCCACCTTACTGCAGTGTCTTTGTTTGTTAGAAGGAGGTTCAGGTGTCACCAGGGTGCACAGGCAATGCTGAAGCATACTGGCTCTCCCTGGGCCTGGGTCTTGGTGCCTGCTGGAATCAGAAGAGGGAGCGTGCATCTGTGCTGTGAGCATCGCATAGTACCACAAATGTCACCAGGTCTCAGTTAATTGGAGAATTCTGTCCAGGCCTGTGAAGATGGAGGTGCAGGCCAGGCGTGGTGGCTCACGCCTGTAATCCCAGCACTTTGGGAGGCCTAGGAGGGTGGATCACCTGAGGTCAGGAGTTCAAGACCAGCCTGGCCAACATGGTGAAATCCCATCTCTACTAAAAATACAAAAAATTAGCTGGGCATCCCAGCTACGTGAGGCAGGAGAATTGCTTGAACCCGGGAGGCAGCAGAGGGCAGAGGTTGCAGTGAGCCGAGATTGTGCCATTGCACTCCAGACTGGGCAACAAGAGTGAAACTTTGTCTCAAAAAAAGAAGAAGGAAGAAGAAGGAGAAGGAAAAGGAGAAGGAGAAACCACGGGCTGCAGGTGATTTGATGGAGTTGGTTTGGAAGCTGTAACAAATTTGCTGGTAATGATGCTTTGGTGAAAGAGGCTGTTTTAAAAAAACACTCGGCACAGTTGCTAAAAGTCACATTCATTAGGGAAAGGTGAAAACCTAATCTGCTGCCGGTGTCTGTGAGAGCAGTCACAGAGACTCCAGGGAGTGTCACTGCAGGGAGGAGGGGCCCTCCGGGCGAGTGTGTGAGGACAGCAGTGACTACATGAGCCCTGGGGCTCCCACCCCTCCCAAACCCTCTGCTGCCCTGAAGATGTGGGGCAGGGCCAAGTCTACAGTGGTCCACTCTGACCCTCTCTCCTTCCTTCTATCCTTGGTGATTTTACCAATACAACAGCACACAAATGTATTCTTCCAGAAAGTAAAGTAAAGACATTACCCATGGGTTTAAAGTTCTCTTTGATCAGCATCACCCAGTCCCCTCCACAGAGGTAGCCTCTGTCATCAACTGGACTTGTTGCCTTCCAGATATTGTCCTGCATTTGGAGCAAGGTTTCTCAGCCTTGGCACGGTTAGCATCTGGGGCTGGACTTCTCTGTGGTTTTTTTTTTTTTTTTTTTTTTTAAGGAGACTGAGTTTCGCTCTTTTCACCCAGGCTGGAGTACAATGGCATGATCTTGGCTCACTGCAACCTTCACCTCCCGGGTTCAAGCGATTCTCCTGCCTCAGCCTCCTGAGTAGCTGGGATTACAGGTGCCCGCCACCATACCTGGCTAATTTTTGTCTTATTAATAGAGATGGGGTTTCACCATATTGGCCAGGCTGGTCTCAAACCCCTGACCTCAGGTGATCCACCTGCCTCGGCCTCCCAAAGTGCTGGGATTACACGTGTGAGCCATCGCGCCTGGCCATGGGGCTGGACTTCTCTGTGTCGTGGGGGCCATCCCATGCATTACAGGACGTTCAGCCACAGCCCTGGCTTCTTACCCACTAGACACACAACTAGCACCCCCTACCTGGGTGTGACAATCAAAAATGTCTCCAGACATTGTCACATGTGCCCTGGGGGGCAGAATTGCTCCTGGTTGTGAGCCACTGCCCATGTGATTGGAGTATGACTTTGTGGGGTGGCTTTCCTAAAAAACAAAAATAAGGTGTTGGAACGTGCATGGCATTCTGTTCCAGCCCAACAGTTACGTTGTACAGATAGGTGTACCCCATTCTTCTTCACTGCCACATACTACTTCCTTGCATGGGTATCTCACTTTTTTTAGAGACAGGATCTCTGTCACCCAGGCTGGGGTGCACTGGCATGATCATAGCTCACTGCAGCCTCAAACTCCTGGGCTCAAGCAATCCTCCAGCTTCAGTTCCCAAGTAGCTAGGACTACAGGTGTGTGCCACCACGCCCAGCTAATATTGTTTATTTTTTGTAGAGATGGGGCCTCACTCTGTTGCCTAGGCTGATCTCAAACTCTTGGGCTCAAGGAATCCTCCTGCCTCCCAAGGTGCTGGGATGACAGGCATGGGCCACCATGCCCGGCTTTAATCAAGACTTTACAAAGGCTGGCGTGGTGGCTCACGCCTGTTATCCCAGCACTTTGGGAGGCTGAGGCGGGTGAATCACTTGAGGTCAGGAGTTTGAGACCAGCCTGGACAACATTGTGAAACCCTATCTCTACTAAAAATACAAAAATTAGCCAGGTGTGGTGGCATGTGCCTGTAATTCCAGCTACTTGGGAGGCTGAGGCAGGTCTCCACTTTCTGTCCCATTTTGCACATTTTGCATTTTGTTTTGTTTTGTTTATTTGAGACAGAAACTGGAGGTTGCAGTGAGCCGAGATCTCGCCTCTGCCCTCCAGCCTGGGCAACAGAATGGGACTTCATCTCAAATAAAAAGACTTTTAAAAACACTAGGTAAGCCAAGTAAAGCATCTGCGGCTGGCTGTCTCTGTTCTGGACAGAGCATGACATCACAGTTGCCATGCACACTGGGCACACTCACCCACTGCATCCCCTTCGATCCTCATGCCAGCGCTGCGGGGAGGTTTTTGTCGATCTTGTGTCTCAGTAGGGGCTCAGAGGTGAGGTCACTTGCCTAAGGTCGGGCCTGGTGGGAGTGAAGTTTGGAACTCGGGCTGCCCAATTCCCAGGCCCATGGGCTTACGAGGTGACACCACAAGAGGGAGTTGAGAGTTTCCTGGGGGCTTTTTGCTCAATTGTGTGCCTGGTCTGCACGCCCATCATGCTTCCTTTAGGCCCTGTGATCTCTGGTCAGCTGTACACCACGTCTGAGCCTCAGTTCGCCCATTTGTAGTGTACGGGTAGTGCTCCCTGGCCTGCGCACCTCAGAGGGCTCTTTTGGGCCCCCAGAGCTGCAATGCCTGAAAGCATCTTAAAAATAGCCCGTGCTGGCAGGGCATGATGGTTCATGCGTGTAATCTTAGCACTTTGGGAGGCCGAAATGGGTGGATCACTTGAGGTCGGGAGTTTGAGACCAGCCTGGCCAACATGGTGAAATCCCGTCTCCACTAAAAAAATACAAAATTAGTCAGGTGTGGTGGCGCACGCCTGTAATCTCAGCTACTCAGGTGGCTGAGGCAGGAGAATCGCTTGAACCTGACAGGCAGAGGTTGTGGTGAGCCAAGATCGCGCCACTGAACTCCAGCCTGGGTGACAGAGTGAGACTCTGTCTCAAAAACAAACAAACAAACAAACAAACAAAAATAGCCTGTCCTGTACTCAGAGAGGAGAGGCACCACCAGAGTCATTCACTTGGGATAATTCTGTTCCCATTACTAATCTGGAAGGAGACTTCTAAGGACTACAACCCTGATATTTTCTCATCCTGCTTTTCTAATTTTCTCCAACATCAGGCAGCTAGGGGAAAAGCCGCATTTTCAGATGCAAATTTTCCTCTGAACCACGGAAGCTTTAAAACCACCAGATGAAGTATAGAAAGTGCTTGACAATTTCTTTAAGAATCTTGCATTCTCTGGGTTAGAATATCACGCGTGAGGATATGTGTGTGTTGTGTGTTTTTTTTAATCCTGCTATCGCGAGCAGCAGGTACCAAAATGTTGATCTTTAATGTGTTAGTAAAACAGCATACATTTGAATATTGGCTTTTTCTGCCATCTGTATCAGTTGACACTGTTTTTCATACCAGCTTATTACATTTCTTGTACAAACATACTTTTGGGTGTCTCTGTTGATTTATGCTATAGTTGCTCTGGTATTTGTGTTAAAATAGCATTTTAAAACTTATAAAATATTGCTATTTATTCCTTCCTTGATTCTTTGCCATTTGACAAGTTCTGCAGTAGCGCATATTTCCCAAGGACTAAGTTTCTGGTCACGGTTCTCTTGAGGGGGCAGCAGGCTGGGGGCAGGCGAGCCCAGAATAGCTCAGGCTGGGGATCTAGCTGGGCACTCCTAGCATACTAAACTCACTGTCCCCCTTGGGTAGGTCTGCAGATTCCCCAGGGCTTTCTTCTTCTTCTTTTTCTTTTAATCTAAAAATTTCTTTTAGAGGCCAGGCACGGTGGCTCACGCCTGTAATCCCAGCACTTTGGGAGGCCGAGGCAGGCAGATCATCTGAGGCCAGGAGTTCAAGATCAGCCTGGCCAACCCCATCTCTACTAAAAATACAAAAATTAGCCAGGCGTGGTGGCGGGCACCTGTAATCCCAGCTACTCATGAGGCTGAGGCACAAGAATTATTTGAACCCGGGAGAAGGAGGTTGCAGTGAGCTGAGATGATGCCATTGAACTCCAGCCTGGGTGACAGGGTGAAACTGAGTCTCCAGAAAAAAACAACTAATAATAAAATAAAATAAATAAATTAAAAATAAATAAATAAAAATTTCTTTTAGAGACGGGGCGGGGGGGTCTTGCTCTGTTGCTCAGGCTGGTCTTGAACTCCTGGCCTCAAGTGATCCTCCCACCTCGGCCTCCCAGAGTGTGGGGACTACAGGTGTGAGCCATCATGCCTGACCCCCCCAGGGTTATTTTAAACGTCCAAATGATAAAAATAAAGTCAACACGGTAGGTCTCCCTAAATTTGCTCAGTTTGAAGACCTGTTATTCTTTCATTCTGTCTGCCTCCCCCTTTTGATGTCAAAATTTTATTTCTCCAGTGAATTGAAGAGGCTCTTGGATGATCGTCTATTTTTTCTCTCAAATGGCTTTCCTGGGCAAAATCATGAGCTGGTATCCCTATGTTCCTTCCCAGTTGGTTTGGGTGTACTTTTACTGATCTGCAAAATCCTCAAATCTGGGGCCCTCTTAAGAGGTAGAGCTAAGGTAGAGCTAAGGTAGAGCTTAGATGAGCCCCTCTGCTGGGACTCCATGCCGTGGTCTGGGATGGGGGCTCTTCACGGCCCTGGGGGAGGCTCTGTGGCAGTGAATGGCGCCTGCCACCGGCTGGTGCATAGATGAGGCATTCTGCCACTCTAAAAAAAAATCTGTGCAAACTGCTACAGACGGGAGGAAGAGCCGATATTCAAATTGGAGGCTGTTTTGCTAACACGTTAAAGATTAACGTGTTTTTATTGGCTGCTGCATACTGAGGCAGGATGAGTTTTCCTTCTCTAAAAAAGCAGAAAGAAAATAGAAGCCGCCTGTTTGGGGCCAGTGCGGGGGATTGTGGTGTGAGGCCCCCACTGCCCAAGAGAGCCCAGGGTTCTGAAGCGCGGCCCCATCTCCCGCTCTGAAGCCCTTGCCCTGTCTCCTGGTGACACCTGGCCCACTTCACCCAGCCTGTGCCTCCCCTTCCGGCTGTAAGCTTCCAATCCCCTTTTCTTTTTTCCTTTCTTTCTTTTTTTTTTTTCCTTGAGATAGAGTCTCGGTCTGTTGCCCAGCCTGAAGTGCAGTAGCTGGATCTCGGCTCATTGCAACCTCTGCCTCCTGGGTTCAAGCAATTCTACAGCTTCAGCCTCCTGAGTAGCTGGGATTACAGGCATGCACCACCACACCCAGCTAATTTTTGTATTTTTAGGAGAGACAGGTTTCACCATGTTGGCCAGGTTGGTCTCAAACTCCTGACCTCAGGTGACCCACCTGCCTCCGCCTCCCAAAGTGCTGGGATTATAGGTGTGAGCCACCGTGCCCGACCTCCAGTCCCCTTTTCTTAAGACTAAGTCCCCGTGTGATGACGGTGAGCAGGTGCCGGCAGCCATGCCAAGCACCTCCCCAGACTGCTCTGCGGGACTCTCCTGAGAGGCAGTCCCAGTGCCGCATTTTACAGGAGGAGGTGAAACCAAGGCACAGAGAGATGAAGTAACCTGCCTGGGGCCACACAGCAGGGAAGTGTGGGTGCAGAGAGCCCATCTCCCCACCTCTCAGCTCCCAGCCCACGGAACTCTCCCTCCCTGGACTCTGTGTGAGGGATCTAATTTTTATTTTTACAAAGTGGCTTACACCTGTAATCCCAGCACTTTGGGAGGCCGAGGAGGGGGGACAGGGCCCAGATCAAGTGAGGCCAGGAGTTCGAGACCAGCTTGGCCAACATAGCGAAACCCCGTCTCTACCAAAAATACAAAAATTAGCTGTACAAGTTAAGATGTCTCAGTTTCCTAATCTGTGAAATGGGTGCATTGGTGATTTCAGAGGTCCCTGCATGGTGGCTCTGGACTCAGATTCCAGTGGACACCCCTTCCTAGGATGGTCCTAGCAGTGCCCAGGTGCTCTGAAAAGGAGAATTCAACTGCAGGCACAAGTGTGGTGGTCGGGGGGTGGGGGCGTGTGAAGGCCCAGGTGACCCAAGGTAAGGACCCAGGAGTTTGAGACCAGCTTGGCCAACATAGGGAAACCCCGTCTCTACCAAAAATACAAAAATTAGCTGGGCAGTGGTAACCTGTAATCCCAGCTACTAGGGAGGAGGATCACTTGAATCCGGCAGGTGGAGGTTGCAGGGAGCCCAGATCGCGCCACTGCACTCCAGCCTGGGCGACAGAGCGAGACTCCGTCTCAAATAAACAAAACAAAACAAAACAAAATGCAAAATGTGCAAAATAGGACAGAAAGTGGAGACCTAGTCAGGGGAGTTTAACATAACAATAGTGATGGCAGAAAGCATAGCAAACAGAACTGACAGCACCCATCAGCCGTAGGTGTGTGGCGGGATTCCGGGCTGTCCGGAGGGAGGGCCGGCCTGGCTGGCGCTTCCCGTCGCCTCTGCGCCGCTCTCGGAGCGGGACAGCCCCGCTGCCTGCCTCCTGCTGCCCTCCTTGGGCGCCTCAGGCCGCGCCCTCTGCTGGCCAGTGGCGGCCACGCAGCCAGTCTTGCCCTTGGGCAGGAGAGCTGGGCCCTGGACCCTGTCAGGCCCGGACACTTCCTCCTCTTACTCATGGTTACCAGCGCTGCCTACCGAGGAACGAAGCTTCCATTCCCTCTGAGGGTTAGGGCCATCCCTCACACAGCACAGGCCGGGCTGGAGAAAGGGGGACCCCAATGGCAACTTTTTTTGTTTTTTTAAGACAGGGTCATGCTCTGTTGCCCAGGCTGGGGTGGGTGCAGTGGCCTGATCTCAGCTCACTGCAGCCTTGACCTCCTGGGCTCAAGCTCAGCCTCCCGAGTAGATGGAACTGCAGGCACGCACCACCACACCTGGCTAATTTTTTTTTATTTTTTGGAGAGGTGAGGTTTCACTATGTTGACCAAGCTGGTCTCAAACTCCTGGGCTCAAGCCATCCTCCTACCTTGACCTCCCAAAGTGCTGAGATTACAGTGTGAGCTGCTGCACCTGGCCTCTTCTTTAGTCCAGTACATCAGAACCAGGAGGAGACCTCTGGGATTCAAGAATGCCGACATGTGTGAAAGCCCTCCCCGCCGAAGTCCTGGGAGCAGCCCAGTGGGAAGGGCATCTGGCTGGTTAACCCACTAGCCAGACCCTACCATCCCTCCCTGCATGGCCTTGTACAAGTTGAGATGTCTCAGTTTTCTAATCTGTGAAATGGGTGCATTGGTGATCTCAGAGGTCCCTGCATGGTGGCTCTGGACTCAGATTCCAGTGGACACCCCTCCCTAGGGTGGTCCTGGCAGTGCCCAGATGCTCTGAAAAGGAGAATTCAACTGCAGGCACAAGTGTGGTGGTCGGGGGGAGGGGACGTGTGAAGACCCACATGACCCAAGGTAAGGACCCAGGAAGAAGGCAGCTGGGAACTCCATGGAGTATTTGCCCCAGAGCCCTGAGCCCCAGCCTGGGGATCTTGTAGCACCCCACTGTCTCTTTCATCATTGGTGGTTTCTTGTCCTCTTGTCTTAGAGGGTGAGCATCCCCGGCACTCAGCCAGTTGCCTGCACACAGCTGGGGTTCTGCAGATATCTGCATGAGTGGGGAATGCCTGGGCGGAATCTAACAACCATCCCAGCCAGGCCCCTTCCTGCAGGACTCATGGGCTCCTTGCAGGCTCCATGCCTCCCTCCTGGGTCTCTGTCTGAGCACAGATTGTGCACGAGTGTTTCATAGGTCCCCACCTGAGGCAAAGCGATAAGCAGAGGCCACATTTTTTTTTTTGAAAGAGTCTCACTCTGTCACCCAAGCTGGAGTGTAGTGGTGCCATCTCGGCTCACTGCAACCTCTGCCTCCTGGGTTCAAGTGATTCTCCTGCCTCAGCCTCCGCAGTAGCTGGGATTACAGGTGTGCACCACCACACTCAGCTAATTTTTGTATTATTAGTAGAGACAAGGTTTTGCCATGTTGGCCAGGCTGGTCTCAAACTCCTGACCTCAAGTGATCTGCCTGTCTCAGCCTCCCAAAGTGCTGGGATTACAGGCATGAGCCACCACACCTGACCCACATATCCTTTTTAAAAAAATTTGACACAGGGTCTCACTCTGTCATCCAGGCTGGAGTGCAATGGTATAATCTCAGCTCACTGCAACCTTCGCCTCCCAGGCTCAAGCGATTCTCCCGCCTCAGCCTCCCAAGTAGCTGGGACCACAGACGAGTGCCATCATGCCCGGCTAATTTTTGTATTTTTTGTAGAGACAGGGCTTTGCTGTATTGCCCAAACTGGTCTCAAACTTGTGAGCTCAAGCAATTCTCCTGCCTCGGTCTCCCAAAGTGCTAGGATTACAGGTGTGAGCCACCACGCTCAGCCCACATATCCTATATCTACGTATCTAACAGTTACAAATCAAGCCAACAAATGCTTAAATAAAATATGTTCTTTTCCCCTGCCCTAACCAATATAACTTCAAAAAGACCTAGAAGGCCAGGTTTACTTTTGGAAATCTCAGGCTCTGGGAGTTCCAGTGTGGAACACAGCAGCCCTGGCCTCTCCACTTGCCTTCCACACACTACCCAGAATTGCCCCTTATGTGGGAGGACACCGCAGGCTGCGTGTCCAGGCTCTGTCCCTACCTCCCACACACACAGTCCCTCTGCCACCCCTGGGGCCTAGGGCAGGGCTTTTCAACCTCAGCCCCATTGACATTTTGGGCCCCATCGCTGTTTATTATGAGGCCATCCTGTGCATCGTAGGCTATTTAGCAGCCTCCTTAGCTTGTACCCCCTGCTGTAAAAACCAGAAATGTCTCCAGACCTTGCCAAATGTCTTCCAGGGTGCAAAATCGCCTGCCCTGCTTTCAGAACCACTGACCTAGGGGTACACCGTCCAGGGCCATTAGAACAGGGCATTCTGGGGTGCCAGGTACCCAGCAGGTGGTCATGAAGGGGGCCCAGTCTGTGCGGGGGCGCGGTTGTCACATTCCCTCGTGGGGAGGGGCTGGCCTGAGGAAGGCTGCTGGATGGCTGCCCTGTCTACATGCATACCCATAGCTCCAGGGAGCCCGTGGGGGCATCCAGCTCCCTCGTGGTGTGGCCCAGCTTTGATCAGTTCAAAGAGCTTCCAAACACAGCACAAGTGCATCCCCCGCCAGCAGCCTGCCAGGTACCAGCGTAAGTGGCTTCCTCCTTCCTGACTGCCCATGGGGTCTTTGCAGTCCCCTGGGCCATCTCTAAGTGGTCTCCTGTCTTTACTGATGCCCCTGGCTCCTTCAGCACGTCCCCCAGGCACTGCATGGCCTCCACCGGTGCCCAGGACACTTTGGAAGGGCAAGGATGAATGCTGCTTATTTTAACAGTTCCAAGAGGTGCGCACATGCACTCGGAAAAGAGTAGCGCATCAGGACTGTGACTTCACGGTCTTAGGATGAGGATAGGTGACTCAAAGTGTTGATTTTCCTACAGGCCAAAGATGGCACAATTTAAATATTAGTAAGAAGAATGGCTACAACGAACTGAAACAAAGGAAATATGCTCAAAGCTGTGACTTTATAATGACACTTAAGCCAAAAGGAACCCTCACAAGTCACCTTGGGACAGAATGAACATGCATTATGGTTTGCCCTGGAGCATTCTGGCTCATGCCTGTTGCCCTTTCGCCCTTGGAAGTGTCCTGGTTTGGATGAGCAATTATATGGTCACCGCTGCCTTGGATTTCAAATTCATTATTTTATTTTATTTTATTTATTCATTTTTTTGAGACGGAGTCTTGCTCTGACCCCAGTCCTGGAGTGCAGTGGCATGATCTCAGCTCACCACAACCTCTGCCTCCTGGGTTCAAGTGATTCTCCTGCCTCAGTCTCCCGAGAGCTGAGATTACAGATGCACATCACTATGCCTGGCTAATTTTTTGTATTTTTAGTAGAAATGGGGTTTCACCATTTTGGCCAAGCTGGTCTCAAACTCTTGACCTCAAGTGATCTGCCCGTTTCGGTCTTCCAAAGTGCTGGGATTACAAGCATAAGCCACCGCGCCTGGTCAGAATCATTATTTTAAAATCTGGTAGGCCAGGCATGGCGGCTCATGCCTGTAATCCCAGTACTTTGGGAGGCCGAGGCGGGTGGATCACCTGAGGTCAGGAGTTCGAGACTAGCCTGGCCAACATGGTGAAACCCCATCTCTACTGAAAATACAAAAATCTGGGCGTGGTGGTGGGCACCTGTAATCCCAGCTACTTGAGAGGCTGACGCGGGAGAATTGGTAGAACCTGGGAGGCAGATCCCAGCTGAGATCGTGCCACTGCACTCCAGCCTGGGCGACAGAGCGAGACTCTGTCTCAAAAACAAACAAACAGACACACCCTGTCTCCTCTCTGTGCTCCCCCAAGCACAGCTGAAGCCCCAGCACTGTCTATAGAAGGATGTGTGAAGGATGTCAAGGTTCCCATGGTGTTAAAGCGACATCAAGGACAAGGATGGAAGGATGCCTGGCGCCTGCCCTCTCCCCTATGCAGTGGGGTACAGAGCACATGGGCACCGGGAACTAACTCCTTTACTGATAGCTGAGCAGCCCGGGAGGCCCACTCAGAGTTCTGGGCCTTGCTGGTGAGATGAGAGCAGGAAGTATGGAGTGGAGTGCACACCTCCAGGCCTTCTTGATGGAGTCTCTGAATCCCCTGAAGCCAGTTCCAGGTTCAGGACCCAGGTGAGGAATGTCCTTCCAGGTGTTCAGAGAGGGAGCCCCACCATCGGGAGCTGCTCAGCACATCCCGGTGCCTCTGGTAGGACCTCAGCCTATCCTGAACATGGGGCGAGCCCTCCATGTGTCCTCGGCAGCAGGAGGGATTGGGCCCTCTTCTTGTGAATTCACTCCTGTCATGTTTCTGTCCCCAGAACCCAAGCAGCATCCTTTATTTAATTTTTAATTTTTTTTTCCTTTTTGAGACGGAGTTTCACTCTTGTCCCCCAGGCTGGAGTGCGGTGGCGCGATCTCGGCTCACTGCAACCTCCGTCTCCCAGGTTCAAGCGATTCTCCTGCCTCAGCCTCCCAAGTAGCTGGGATTACAGGCACACACTACTACACCCAGATAATTTTTGTATTTTTAGTAGAGATGGGGGGGGTTTCACCATGTTGGCCAGGTTAGTCTCGAACTCCTGACCTCAAGTGATCCGCCCACCTCAGCCTTCCAAAGTACTAGGATTACAGGTGTGAGCCACTGCACCCAGCCTAATTTTTAATTTTTAAGAATTATTATTATTATTAGAGATGGGGGTGTCTCACTATGTTGACCAGGCTGGTCTCGAATCCTGGCCTCAAGTGATCGATCCTCCCATCTCAGCTCCCAAAGTGTTGGTACTATAGGCATGAGCCACTGCACCTGTCTAATTCTTAATTTTTTGAATCAGTGTCTTACTTTGTGACATAAGCTGGAGTGCAGTGGTACGATGATGGCTCACTGCAGCCTCGACCTTCCAGGCTCAAGCAACCCTCCTGCCTCTGCCTGTGGAGTAACTGGGACTACAAGGGCATGGTGCCCGGCTAATTTTAATATTTCTTGTACAGATGTGATCTCCCTATGTTGCCCAGGCTAGCCTCAAACTCCTGGCCTCAAGCAACCCTCCCACCTCAGCTTCCCAAAGTGCTTGGGTTAGAGGTGTGAACCACCATGCCTGGTCCCAGGCAGCATCTTGACTCCACCCTCATCCCCCACATCCAGTCAGTCCCCCGGACCTGTGGATGTCACCTGGGTCACTTCAGTACCCATCCCAGGATCCTGACGAGCCCTTGCCCCCAGCCCAGCCATCTCTGCCTCTCACTTGCAGCAGGGAGAGCTCCAGCATTGGGACCTTCCCTACTCTGTGTCATCCCCCCAGGACTCAGGCCCGTGGGGGCTGCCAACAGGAGGGGAGGGACTCAGAGGACTGAGGCTCCCATGGCCTCCACCAGCGACAGGGAGAGTCCCCACACTGTGAGCACAGTGGGGAGAGGGCTTTGCTTTGATGCAACATTTGTTGGCTTTTTAAAAAAATGTTCAAGCTGTCAAAAAAGTATGTTTGTTGAGTTTGGATGTTTGTGTTGGAATGTTGTTCTCTTGAGCAACACTGAAGAGGGATGGAGATGCCTGTTCTGCGCAGCCAGCATGGCGGGCAGTGCGCTGCAGGGCTGTCCAGCAGAGATTATAAAGACACACACCCGTGGGCTTGGGGGACCCAGTGCCCGAAGCATCTGGACCTCATGACTGGGACACAGTGAACCGGCAGAGTGTGGAGCCTAGGACTGTTTCTCATCAAATCCGCTAAGCCGCCTGCAGGCAAACTTGATCTGGGGACACGGCCTCGCCACTGCTGCCTCCTCTTGGCTGCTGCACTTGTCTTGACTCTCCCTGCCCCGGGTAGGCAGCTGGGCTTGAGTGACACAGTGTGTCATGATTTGTAAAGCAGATGTTTGACAGTATCAGATTTGAGAAAATACAGGAAGTAAAACCCGGTACACGTTGATGTAAGATGCATTCTGCCATGGAAATGACTTCTTGGTGCAAGGTCCCAGGGCCAGGAAGGTGCGAAACTGAGGGAGGACCCTGGGCCCCGCACCTGCAAACTCGGGTCCCAGCGCCTGCGAACTCCCTGCAGGTGGCTGGGTAGTCTGGCTGCTGAGGGCAACTCAGCCTCAGGAAAGCCCCAGAAGCCTCAAGGGTGAACTGGAGGCAGTCGTGGGTCCTCCTTGATTCTAGAGGATGAGGAAACTGAAGCAGGGCCTACTGTTGGTCTCTGACCTGGGGAAGAGGCACAGCATCCCTGCACTGGAGGGTAACTGAACTGCCAGGAGGGTGGCAGGCCCCTGGAGTGGCGACTGCACTCTGGGTCCTTTGACCCAGGGAGGGGGACTTCGCAGGTGGAGCACAGTGCCAGGTCCAGCCCAGCCTTGAACAAAGCGGGGTCCTCGCTCCCACGCTCAGCCAATCAGCAAACGGCATCCTCTGGCCTCTCTGAGTGGGTCATGGCTAGAGTGCATGTGATCTAATCTGACCAATGAAAACAGCCGAGTCCAGGGGCTTGACTTCTTGCTTCATTTGCATGGGTTGGGTTTTAAAGTCTGGGTCCCTTGCGAGAAAGGAGCACCTTGTGAGGATGACCAAGGAGCAGAGGATCAGGAACTGGGAAATATTAGGAAACTGATGACACAGGTGGAGGAGCTCCTGCCCCCCCACCCCGCTACCCCCGTGCACTTTTTATGTACATGAGCTAATACATTGTTGTTTTTGCTTAAATGTTAGTTTCATGTGAGCTTTTAAACTTGCAACAGAAAGCATTCCGAGTATTACCCGGGTTGGATTCCCGTTTACCCTGGAGAAACTCCTGAATCTTACTGGAATCCTCTGTGCCTCCGTTTCCTCATCTATAAAATGGGAATAATAATAATACCTATGCTGTAAGGCTGTTTTGATGATTAAATGAGTTAATACTTGGGAAGGGTTTGAAAGAGTGTCCCGGGACCAAGTAATTGCTAGGCACATGCTTGTGATTATTACTATTGGTATCATCATTAGGTGCCTGGGGGCTGCTCACCCCCTTCAGAGACTTCAGCCCAGACAAGCCTAATTCTGGCTCAGGCCACACCTCTGGAACCACTAATAAGAGAGAGAAACTCCTGAGCTGGGGCTGGTCTGACTTTCCAAAAATTTATCAAGAATCGAGAGCCAGATTTCCTCTGGGAAATACTAGTTCTTGGGTTTACAAAGTGCCTTGGCTGTAAATACCCATAAAAACGACAATTTGTTGGGCCATATTTATTCTTAAGCTGGTCAAAAGATATTAGTGCGTTCTGACTGTGTAAATCTGCCAACTCCTGAATTCCTTCATGCTCCCGGCATGCCCTCCTATGTGGGCATGAGCAAGCCAGTCGAGCCAGCCAGAGCCGGGCATGGGTGTTCATGACCCTGAGCAGTGGTGGGGGTATCTGCCTGATGACTGAGTCATACAGGTGAAAGGCGGGGTTGGTCTGGCCCCATCAAGGAAAACCTTCGCACAGAGAGTGGTCCCTGGGGCTGGGAGAGTAGAAAGAGAGGCCAGCAGGATCTGACTGCTCAGTGGAGGCTGGACCAGTTGGACAAGCTAGGCTCCTAATGGTGGCAGAGTGGGCCACATGTTGGCTGTTATGAGAGCACCTTCTGAGGGGCAGTCCCGGGGCTCCTCGTGTTCTGGCCGTAGCTCTCTGACCCTCCCCACATCTTCACCTCCAGAGACACTTCTCCCTTCCACCTCCCAGAGGCTGCCCCCAGGCCTCTGCCTATGCAGTTCCTACACCTGGAATGTCCTCTCTCTGCCTATCCTGACTCTCCTCCCAAGTCAAGGCTCAACTCACATCCCTTCTCGCTGAGCTGCTGCGGCAGTAATGGATACCACCTAGTGTTTCCTATTTCTCGTGTACAAGAGCAAATGTAATTTCCCTGAGGCAGAGCCCTGCGGTTTCCATCTCTCAGTCCTCAGAGCACCTAGCACAGGGCTGGGCACCTAGCCCGTCACCTGGTCAGCACTCTTTGCATTTCTCCCTGATGATGAAAAAAAAAAGCAACACGGTAATTGTCACTATTTACTGACTGTGCAACATTGTTAGGTTTTTAAAATATATTATCTCATTTAACCATCACAGGCTCAGAGATGATTATGCCAATTTTGGAGATGTGGAAACTGAGACTTGGAGAGAAAGTGTGATCTAGCTAGTGACTAACAGAGCTGAGATGGAAATCTGGGCCATATAGCCGGGCATGGTGGTGCACGCCTGTAGTCCTAGCTACTCAGGAGGCTGAGGCAGGAGGATTGCTTGAGCCCGGGAGGTGGGGGTTGCAGTAAGCGGAGATCGTGCCGCTGCACTCCAGCCTGAGTGACAGGGTGAGACCCTGTCTCAAAAAAAAAAAAAAAAAAAAAATTGGGGCCATGATCCCAACCTGTTTAACTTTGACTCTGGGCACATGTCCCTGTGTCCAAACAGGTAAAACCCACAGAGGATATAGTTGCTAAGATGGCTTAGTTAATTCAGGAAGGGAGGGTTGCATTTAGGAACGCAAGATTTGTGATCCACTGTCTTTGTTTTGTTTGTTTGTTTGTTTTGTTTTGTGTTTTTTTTAGACAGAGTCTCACTCTGTCACCCAGGCTGGAGTTCAGTGGTGTGATCTCAGCTCACTGCAACCTCTGCCTCCTGAGTTCAAGTGATTCTTCTGCCTCAGCCTCCCAAGTAGCTGGAGCTACAGGTGCACACCACCAGGCTTGGCTAATTTTTGTATTTTTAGTAGAGAATGGGTTTCACCATATTGGCCAGGCTGGTCTCAAACTCCTGACCTCAAGTGATCCACCCGCCTCAGCCTCCCAAAGTGCTGGAATTACAAGCGTGAGCCACTGTGCCCAGCCTTGGGCTCCACTTTCAATTCTCTATTTGAGTGTAGATGTGGCTCCTGGAATACTGGGTAAATTTGTGTGTAGACATTAGTCTCTGCTTTGGAAGATACTGACTTGTATGAAAATCTTGTAGAACACTGGGAGCCATAACCAACACAGGTTAATGTACAGCTGGTATTCAACAAAGTCTCAGACATGACATTGACTAGGGCCCGTAGCTCCATGTAGCCTCCATGAAAACAATGTCCAACCACCTTAAATAGCGTCCATCTTTTTCTTTTGATGGGTGGTGTCACAGGCAGGGTTTTAAAGTGCAAGTAAGAGGCTGGGTGCAGTGGCTCACACCTATAATCCCAACACTTTGGGAAGCTGAGACAGGCAGATCACTTGAGGTCAGGAGTTTGAGACCAGCCTGGCCAACATGGTGAAACTCTGTCTCTACTAAAAATAAAAAAAATTAGCTAGGTGTGGTGGCAGATGCCTGTAATCCCAGCTACTTGGGAGGCTGAGGCAAGAGAATTGCTTGAACTTGGGAGGCAGAGGTTGTAGTGAGCTGAGATCACGCCACTGCACTCCAGCCTGGGCGACAGAGCGAGACTCTGTCTCAAAAAATAAAAATAAACATAAAATAAAATAAAGTGCAAGTAAGAGGTAAGAACAAGAACAGCATTCAGGGCAGCTTTTAGGTGGCTTGGGGTGGGTGAGAAGGACCAGCTGGCCACCAGATTTCATAGCTAAAAACGTCAGGAATTGTGGACACAGCCCACAGCCCTCGTATCTGAGAAATCCTCACCTTCCAGGTAAGCACTGCCCACTTCCATTTGCCCGATTGCTAATAAATCATGACTTCTTCCTTGCACATAGACACTCTCTGCGTTTTTATTCCAAACATTTAACTTGCAGAGTTGACAGAAAGGCTATAGATTTCCCCCCAAATATCCATTTGCCTTACCATTTATCTACTTCGATCTGAAATACAGAACATGATGGGTGCCCTAGGTAAATCAAGCATTTCCTGTCTTCCGAAATGGGTTTGCAAACGCTTATTTCATGCCATTACCATTTTTCTGTTTCTAGCAGTAAATCAAAAAAGTATCGCCCATTCATCCACTTTAAAAGTAATGTCTTTCTTATGCATAATTACACATACCCAGTGGAGATCTGTGTGTGCACTGTAAATCTACTCTTTTAAAAGGTTTCCCCTTAAGTACATTGGTGACATAAATTGGCGTAGAGCAAATTTATTTATTTAATAGGTTTATTCTTTTAACTGGTCTGATAACCATTACTGTTCACTGTTTGGTTTGAGGGGAGGAGGGATTTCTTATTAATTTATCTGATTTATTTCTATGGCAGATATTTATGTAAAAGCGTTCCTCTGGAAATGAGAGTGAATGTAATTTATTGGTTTAGCAGGTTTATTCTTAACTGGCCTTCAGGCGATCCGCATGGTACTCATAGAAATTGGGAGAGTGTCTTAAAATAATTGAAGTAAGAAAAGGAGGTGTGACAGACCAGAGGGAGAACATCTTGGAAGCTTGCATTTGGACGAAAGTTTTCCTAAATACTAGACTAAAGGAGCAGAAGAAGTGATAGAAAAAAAGAATAAAGGGAAGAAGAAAGGAAAGAAAGAAAAGAAAGAGAAAGAAAGAAAAAGAAAGGAAGAAAGAAAGAAAGAAAAGAAAGAAAGAAAAAGGAAGGAAGGAAGGAAACAAAGGACAGAAAAAAAGAAAAGAAAAGAAAGCCTCAATAATAACAACCCCAAAAGGTTTTGGCAAATTGAAGATAAAAGAGAATCTGCTATTCAGGCCCGTGTAAACTTGCTGGCTTTTGTAAATCTTGTTTGTAGCTCCTGATGGTGTTGGAGTGAAAGCAGACAGGCCCAGCTGGTGGAAGCGAGGGAGAGAAATGCTGAATTTTTAGCAGTTCAGGTTTATTTTTAGACATTGAAGGGTATCTTTAGCTTCCCAGTAAATGAGTCCATCAGAAGGCCATATATGAAATAATTCGAATGTAAAAATACAGAACAGAAACTGAGGGCCCCCACGGCCAGACTTGCAATGCAGGCCCCCGCCCTCCCGGCACAGATGGGGTCAGACAAGCTCACTGCACCCTCTGGTCCAGGCTGCCCAAACCCACCTGGAGAAGGACACAGGGGCAGGCTGAGCCCTGGGCTTGTCACTGACATCACCAGCAGGCATAAGGGCCCATCCTGGAACATTGTCCCTGTGCCTCCCTCACATGAGTATCTGGTCAGGCTGGGCACGTCCTTAGGAACAGTGACCCTGGACTGGAGTCTGGAGACTGGTGGCCTTCAAGGAATCCAGAGCTTGGTCCATGGGGGACAGGCCCAGAGCTGGTGTGAACAGGCAAGCTTGGGCCATCAGGAACCAGCATTTTTATTTTTATCTTTTAAATCATAGAGATGGGGTATCCTTATGTTGCCCAGGTTGGTCTTCAACTCCTGGGCTCAAGCAATCCTCCCACCTTAGCCTCCCAAAGTGCTGGGATTACAGGCCTGAGCCACCACACCTGGCTGGAATCAGCCTTTCTGGACAGGGAAAGAAGGGTGAGACTTGGAGAATCTTTGGACTCCAAAAAGACCTTTAAGTTGGTTTAGTCCTATCCATTTTCTTTTTCTTTCTTTCTTTCTTCCTTTCTTTCTTTCTTTTGAAATGGAGTTTTGCTCTTGTAGCCCAGGCTGGAGTGCAATGTCACAATCTCAGCTCACTGCAACTTCCACCTCCCAGGTTCAAGTAATTCTCCTGCCTTAGCCTGCTGAGTAGTTGGGATTACAGGCGCCCGTCACCACACCCAGCTACTTTTCTATTTTTAGTAGAGTTGGGGTTTCACCATGTTGGCTAGGCTGGTCTCGAACTCCTGACCTCAGGTGATGCACCTGCCTCAGCCTCCCAAAATGCTGAGATTACAGGTGTGAGCCACTGCACCCAGCCAGTCCCATCCATTTTCTATTCCTAAACCTCCCGGGTCTCCCCCAAGAACACTGAATTGTGCCAGAAGCTGGATGAAACGATCTGACCCCACAGCCTCACATTCTTGTGACACTGAATATTCCTTACAAAATACAGAAATATTTCAGCATGGGATTTTCATTAGGCCCTGTTCTGGCTTGGAGGGTGGCACACCTGCTGTAAACCATGCTCAATCTCTGCCCTCAGAGTAGGCTCCATGTCCCAGAGGAGGTTCTGTGTCCCACGTGCAGGCCGGTGAGCAGTCTAGAAGCCCTTTCATAAGCCCACCCTGTCAGTGCTGGGGAGGCCAGAGGCGGGTCTTCGAATCATTCATCCACCTTTGTTTCTCATGACCTTGAGGCCTGGCACATAGTAGGTGCTCCAAACATATATGTTGAATGTTTTTTATTTTTATTTTTTTAAATTTGAGACAGGGTCTGACCACGTTGCCCAGGCTCTCTCAAACTCAAGCAATCTGACCCCAGGCTAGGCTGGTGTAGAACTCATGACCTCAGGTGAGGAGTTCTGGCCCTGGGAACGTAGCCCACCACCAACATGGTGAAACCCCATCTCTACTAAAAATAGAAAATTAGCTGGGCGTGGTGATGGGTGCCTCATGCCTGGGCCTCAGGTGACGGGTGCCTGATCCACTCACTTCAGCCTCCCAAAGTGCTGGGATTACAAGCATGAGCCCCATGTCTGGCTTATTTTTTCTTTTATTTAATTAATTTATTTATTTGAGACAGGATCTGACTGTGTCCCCAGGCTGGAGTGCAGTGGCGTGTTAGTAGCTCACTGCAGCCTTAACCTTCTGGGCTCAAGCAATCCTCCCACTTCAGCCTCCTGAGCAGCTGGGGCTACAGGTGTGCACCACCACACCAGGCTAATTTTACTTTTATTTTTTGGTAGAGATGGCATCTCACTGCGTTGCCCAGGCTGGTCTTGACCTCCTGACCTCAAGAGATCCTCCTGACTTGGCCTCCCAAAGTGCCAGGATTACAGGTGTAAGCCACCGTGCCCAATGCCTGTTGAGTGTTGAGTGACAGCAAGACAGGCAGAGTGAGAGTGGCGTCCTTGCTTCACAGATGAGTGAGCAGGGGCATTCTAGGTGCTATGAAAGGCCACCTGCAAAGTGGCCACATCTAGCTGCCTGCCGAAGGACCACAGACGCTTCTGGCCAGGGCCAGGCTCCTGGATGTGAGGCTGTCACATCTCCTCCAGGTGGTATAGGAGCCCGGCCCAGTGGCCTGCTGCTGTGCGTCTCCTACCTTCCCTGCAGCCATCACTGGCGAGTGCCCCTGAGCCTTGGGGTCCTGTGCCTGGTGACTTCTTAGCTAACGGAAGTGCTGGCTTCCTGGCCTCGCTGGCCCTGGGAACATGGCCCAAGCCCCTCCAGCAGTAGGAGTCTGGGGCATAAATGGGCTTGACCTTCAGTGTTGAGAGTGCAGTGGAAAAGCCTGGGGGTGGATGCTAGAGGTCTGGGGAAGGCTCCCTGGCTCCCAGACTCTTCCTGCCCTGCCTGCTAATGTCCCCAAACCCACCCCCAGGGCTGCATCACCATGGACCACAGTGGTAGATGCCACTCTATTTTCAGAAAATAGCTTTCAGTTTCTGTATCTGTATTTGTGCCTCTATCTATCTACAATCACTCTCTCAATGACAGATTAGATAGATAGATGATAGATAGATAGATAGATAGATAGATAGATAGATAGATAGATAGACAGACAAACGGGGAGAGAGAGAGAGAGAGACCTATACCTGTGTCTATCTCAGGAATCATTAGTGTGCTGTACTTTAAAGCTTTTCAGCAGGCTTTGTTCTGTAAATGTGCGCACCAAAACACTAGACAAGTGACAATTACAAATAACAAAAAAGATACATGGCCAGGCGCAGTGGCTCACGCCTGTAATCCCAGGACCTTGGGAGGCCGAGGTGGGCGGATCACTTGAGGTGAGGAGATTGAGAGCAGCCTGGCCAACGTGGTGAAACCCCGTCTCTACTAAAAATACAAAAATTAGCCAGGTGTGGTGGCATGGGCCTGTAGTCCCACCTACTCAGGAGGCTGAGGCAAGAGAATCTCTTGAACCTGGGAGGCGGAGGTTGCAGTGAGCCGAGACTGTGCCACTGCACTTGAGCCTGGGTGACGGAGTGAGATGCTGCCTCAAAAAACAACAACAAAAAAAGGCCTTGTTACGGTCTCTGCTCCCACCCTGGCCTCGCTAGAGGCCCCTTTCAAGCCTGCGAGTGAGCCTGGGTTGACCAGACTCTTCCTTGAAGTCAGAGAATTGACAAGAAGCCCAGGGTCCTCCTCTGTCCTGCCGAAGATTTAAAGGGGAAGTTTGGGTAAGAAACAACAAACTTGACCAACTTGACAACGCTGTTTATTTGTTTGCTTTAAAACAAAATCTACTTGTTTGAGGAACAGTGATGAAAATGAGCGAGTGTCTGTTCTCAGGACAGTCTGTCTTTCCTGTGGAACTCAGGCGAGCCAGTCCCTCTGCCTCTGGTTCTCTGGGGGCAGTGTGTTCAGGGAGTCCCAGGTAAGGGCTGGCTTGCTCTGGGGTGTCCAGCAGAGGGCCAGAGAGCTTGCAAGCCAGACCTAGGGGGCTCCCGTGGGGCTCCCACTGCCCATGAAGCCCTTCCGTCCCCAGTGCCTTTGCTCTTGTTGTCCCTCCTGCCCCACCCTCTAGCCCCCAGATCTGTGCATGGCAGTTTTTTCTTGTCACTTGGCTTTAATTGCAAATGCGCCCTCTTCGAGGAGGCATTTCCTGACAACCTGATCCAAAGTGCCCTGCCCTGCGGGCCTCCCACTCTCAGCCCACCTCGCTTTATTTTCTCCAGTACACGAATCGCAATCTCCATCATCGACGGCCATGCACCGAATAATGTTTGGGTCAAAGGCAGTGTGCAGTGTTGACAGTGGTCCCATCAATGATAATACTATATTTTTACTGTACCTTTTCTAAGTTGAGATTTGTTTAGGTACACAGATACTTAACCACTGGGTTCCAGCTGCCTGCGGCATTCAGCGCAGGAACGTGCTGTCTGGGTCTGTGGTCTAGGAGCCACAGGCCACACCATGCAGTCTAGATGTGCAGTAGGCAACCCCATCCAGGTTTGTGTAGTGCGCTCTGTGACGTCCACACAATGACAACATCACCTCTCCATGCATTTCACAGGACATGTCCCTGTCACTCAGCGACGCTTTAGATCTTGTTGGCTGCCTTCCCCAAGCAGAACATGGGCTCCCTGAGAGCAGGGAGACCATTCTCTGTGGTGACCATTCAGAGCAGTGGTGAGAACAGGGCCTGGCCCACCTGGCAGGTACCCGGTAGGCATCTGTAGAGTGAATGAGAGTAAAGGAAAGACTGGCCCTTCCTGTGCACATAGCTGAGATGGGAACTCTGGATGTTGACACAGGTCAGTCATCCTTTGGTTTTGTTTGTTTGTTTGTTTGTTTGAGACAGATCTTGCTCTGTCACCCAAGCTGGAGTGCAGTGGCACCATCTAGGCTCTTAGATTCAAGTGATTCTCATGCCTCAGGCTCCCCAGTAGCTGGAACTACAGGCATGCACCACCATGCCTGGAGAATTGTTTGTATTTTTAGTAGAGACAGTGTCTCACCCTATTGCCCAGGCTGGTCTTAAACTCCTCATCTCAAATGATTGGATCTCAAGTGATCCACCCACCTTAGCCTCCCAAAGTACTAGGATTACAAGCATGAGCTGCCGTGCCTGGCCACGATTGTCCTCTTGTCCTTACTCCCAAAAGAAGCTTTTCCTAAGTTATTCTGATAATTCCTGCTTGAGCAAATCTAGATAATTGAGGTATAAGCATTGGGTGGGGCATTTTTTTTTTAAATTGTTGTTTTCATTGAAATTGCCTTAATTCTCCCATTTCCTCTGCCACTGTGGACAGGACTAAGCTATTTGGGCCTCCTCTCTCTCTGCTCTGAATCGCTGTCTATCATGGTCACCAGCACCTCTCTTTTTAAAAAAAAATTTTTTTTAAGAGTCAGGGTCTTGCTCTGTTGCCCAGGCTGGAGTGCAGTGGTGCAATCATAGCTCACTGCAGTCTCAATATCCTGGGCTTGAGTGATCTTCCTACCCCAGCCTTTGGAGTAGCTGAGACAACAGGTGTGCACCATCACACCCAGCTACTTTTTTTATGTTTTGTAGAGACAGAGTCTTGCTATGTTGCCCAGACTTGTCTCAAACTCCTGGGCTTAAGCAATCTGCCTGCCTCAACCTCCCAAAGTGCAGAGATTACAGGTATGAGCTACTGTGCACAGCCAGCACCTTTTCTTGGACAATGACATTTCAGCCAGCCCCAGGTTTCATGGCCACATCACTGAATGGGCCAAGGCAGCTGGTCCTTTCCTTCTCTTTTCCCTCAAGGGAGGCTTTTCTCCTGCCCAGCATCTCTTTTTTCTTTTTTCTTTTCTTTTTTTTTCTTTCTTCAACGGAGTCTCACTCTGTTGCCCCAGTGGGAGTACAGTGGCACTATCTCAGCTCACTGCAACCTCCACTTCCCGGGTTCAAGTGATTCTCGTGCCTCAGCCTCCCAAGTAGCTGTGATTACAGGCGCCCGCCATCAGACCCGACTAATTTTTGTATTTTTAGTAGAGATGGGGTTTCACCATGTTGACCAGGCTGGTCTCGAACTCCTGACCTCAGGTGATCCGCCCATCTTGGCCTCCCAAAATGCTGGGATTACAGGTGTGAGCCACTGCATCCAGCCCCAGCATCTCTTTTCTGTCATTCTTGTAAGAGCATCCCAGCTAGTCTTGGGGAAGCCGTCTTTCTCCACTTTCAGACCTTGCCTCTTGGGTGGGGCCAGCAATGCCCCCTCTAAACCCTGGCCACAGCAAAGGTTTAGAGGGGGCATGAATTGGGCTAGGGAAAGAAAGGGGCCCCTGGATTTCAGCTGGAGCCACAGGAAGGGGCTCTTGCTTCAGGTGTCCTGGGTGTTAGGGCTGGGGGCTGTGCAGCTGCGATGGCACCAACGCAGGAGATGTGAGGCTCTGAAGAAGCCGTGGTCTCTGCAGTTACGCCAAGTTTCCTTCATGCCAACACATTCTGGCACAAGCTCCTGGGAGGCCCTTGATAGATCCTTGTCTCCTCTGGGCTCCACATTCTGTGCAAACATCTTTATCTGTGGACACAGGCTCGAGCTGGCCATTGACCCTTCCTCAGGAAAGACAGACCCCCATCCACAGGTGTGTGGAGCCTCTCAGTGTCTGGAAACTGCAATGGCCTTGGTCATCCATGTTAGCCAATGACCTTAACCACATACCCACGGGGCCTGGCCACACCCCGTAGCTGACTGTGAAGATGACCCTAAGAACCATATAGGCAGCCAAGAAAAAAAGTCCAGAGACTCTGTGATGAGATGGGGTGAGGGGGGTACCTTAGTCTGTTCAGGCTATTTTGACAAAGTACCGTAGACTGAGTGGCTTATCAGAAACAGAAATTTAGTGGTGGCTCACACCTGTAATCTCAGTACTTTGGGAGGACGAGACGGGTGGATCACTTGAGGTCAGGAGTTCAAGATCATCCTGGCCAACATGGTGAAACCCCATCTCTCAGGTTACAGATTGCAGACTTCATATTGTATCTTCACATGGCAGAAAAGGGGCAAAGAGCTCTCTGGTATCCCTTTTACTTATTTATTTATATATATTTTTTGTAAAGATGGGGTCTTGCTATGTTGCTCAGGCTGGTCTTGAACTCCTGGTCTCAAGTGATCCTCCCGCCTCAGCCTCCCAAAGTGCTGGGATTACAGGCATGAGCCACCACACCCAGCCTGGGGTCCTTTATATAAGGGCACTCACCCCATTACTGTGGGCTCTGCTCTCATGACCTAATCACCTTCAAAGGCCCCACCTCCTAATACCCTCACGTAGGGAATTAGGATTTCAACATATGAATTTTGGGAGGACACAGACATTCAGAGCATAGCAGGAGGTTCTGGTGAGAGGCCTGAAATACTTCCCCGTCATCCGGCTCCATGGAGCCCTCTGGCCCTGTGAGCCTGTCCCTACAGCACCTCCTGTATTTGTTTAGCCAAGTTATCAGAGTGGCCCCAGGGGACGCAAATCAGCCTGAGATGCCAACAATTAGGCTCATAAGCTCCCTGTGTCAATTTGCTCGGATAGTAGTGAGTACATCTTTGTCTGGGTAGAAGCACATCTTCACACTCTGGAGCTATGGAGGGTAAGCATTTTAAGCTGCAAATATTGTTATTCATAATAGGTTAGCAAATATTTTCAGATTAACTAAGTGTCACACTCTGGAATTATGACTGTGAATCTGACAGCTTCCGATGGTGGTGGCTCCTGCCTCGTTCTCAGGCTGGGAGGCCCCAGACCAGGGACTGTCCTTAAGGGATGGGTAGTCAGACCCTCTCCCCCATTGCAGGGATCCCCTCATCCATTTCCACCCTGAATAGTGTCCAATCCTTCTCCTCTTGGGTACCTCTAAGGATGTGCTACTCACTACTTTCAAAGGCAGAATTCATCCCCCGGCTGGGAGGCTCTGGTTGCCAGAGGATATTTTGGGCCAGCCTTGGGTGCACTGGCCTTTATGCTGGCATCACTCGCTCATGGGGTCACTCGGCAAACATTCCTCTCATGGCTACAGATGCCAGAGCCTTCGCTCAGAGCCAGGGAGTCAGAGGAGGAGGCAGCGCGACCCCTGTACGCGAGGAGCTCACCTCCTGGGAAACAGACAAGAGCACACTCAGCTCTTACACAAGACACAGAGGGGGACCCGAGAGGCTGGGGGACTCTGAGACAGGAGCTGGGGGAGTGGAGGAGAGCCTCAAAGGATGGACACAATACGAATCTACCGAGTTGGGGACTGGGTGGATGGAGTAATGGCAGGCAAGGGAGGGACCCTCACCATGGATGTGGATGGTCAGAGCGGCCATGCAGGCGCGGGGAAAGCCGGTGGGGGTAAGCGTGTCAAAAGTCCTACAAAGCCAGGTTGCCATCGAAAGGGGCTGCTCCGTGCTTCTGGAGACACTCTGCACCAGTCTCAGTGACTCTCCACCCTCCTGTCTTCCTCCCACCTCTCGGGCTTCTCCTTAACCAGACCTCTAAAGGCTGGAGTGCTCCAGAGCTGGAACTTCCACAGCAAAACTCCTTGCCCAGGACACAGTGTCTCCACCTCCCCTGCAGCTCAAGCCCAGAGACCTGGCAGTCATTCCTGAGGTCCTTTTTCTTCCATCCCAGTCTCCAGACCATAACCAGTGAGTGGGTCTGTCACTACAGAATGTGTCTTCTACCCTGTCTGCTTCTTCCCTACTCCCCTGCCGCTGTGCTCTAAGCCTCCCCCATCTCTCAAGGGCCAGGCCCCCAGCCAGCCTCCTGTATTAGCTCAGGCCACCATAACAAAATACCATGAGCCAGGGCTTGAACAATGAACAGTTATGCTTCACCGTTCTGAGAGCTGGGACGTTTGAGATCAAGGAGTGTCTGGGTCCATTTTGTATTGCCATAAAGAAATACTGGAGGCTGAGTGATTTAAAAAGAAAAGAGGTTGATTTAGTTCACGGTTCTGCAGGCTGTACAAGAAGCGTGACACCAGCACCTGCTCCTGGTGAGGCCTCAGGAAACTTCCATTCGTGGCAGAAGGGGAAGGAGGAGCAGGCATGTCATGTGGCAAGAGAGGGAGCGAGAAGGAGAAAGAAGGGTTCCAGGATCTTTTTTGTTGTTGTTTTATTGGCCAGAATTTTTTATTTCATTTTTTATTTTTATTTTTTGAGATGAAGCCTCACTCTTTCGCCCAGGCTGGAGTGCAGTGATGTGATTTTGGCTCACTGCAGCCTCCACCTCCCGGGTTCAAACAATTCTCCTGCCTCAGCCTCCTGAGTAGCTGAGACTATAGGCACGCGCCACCACACCCGGCTAATTTTTGTATTTTTAGTAGAGACGGGTTTTCACCATGTTTGCCAGGCTGGTCTCAAACTCCTGACCTCAAGTGATCTGCCCGCCTCAGCCTCCCAAACTGCTGGGATTACAGGTGTGAGCCACTGCGCCCGGCCCTGGGTCCTGCTTTTAAAAGTCAATCTGGGCCAGGTGCCGTGGCTCACATCTGTAATCCCAGCACTTTGGGAGGCTGAGGTGGGTGGATCATGAGGTCAAGAGATCGAGACCATCCTGGCCAACATGGTGAAACTCTGTCTCTACTGAAAATACAAAAATTAGCCAGGCGTGGTGGCACTCAACTGTAGTCCCAGCTACTCGGGAGGCTGAGGCAGGACAATCGCTTGAACCAGGGAGTCAGAAGTTGCAGTGAGCTGAGATTGCACCACTGCACTCTAGCTTGGCAACAGAGCAAGGATTTGTGTCAAAAAAAAAAAAGAAAGTCACTCTGATCAGTTTTCTTGTGGACCCATCCTTCCTGCCCCTTACCCCACCCCATTCAGTGGCCTCCCATAGCATCCAGGACAAACTCCCCAGTCCTAGGGGGCTTAGAAAGCCTTGTAGGCCCAGGCCCCCAACCCAGTTCCTGACTCTCAAACCACTGCAGCCAACCCCTTCGTACCAGTTCTTCAGGGGCCACTTCGCATGGACAATTCCTCCACCTTGTTCCACGGCATGAAAGCCTCCTTCCCTGTGTCCAGCTCCCATAGGTCCATAGGAGACAGGCATCTGATCAGATAACCTTTCTGGGCTAATGGGCTGCTCGGTGCCAGGGGATGACTGTACCACTCCATCCAGGTCACACCCTTGCGTTTGTTTAAAATTTAATTTAGTTTAGATTCAAGGGGTACATGCGCATGTTTGTTACCTGAGTATATTGTGTGCTGGTGGGGATTGGGATTTCAGTGTACCCATCATCCCACCCCTGCCTTTTTACTGGGATACGGGGAACTACTGAGTCTTAACATACAAGGACTAGCACACAGGGCGGAGGGGAAGGCAGCACCTTAGACCCCACAGCATTTCCAGTCAAAGGGTATTACTCTAGCAATTCCTTTCTGTCCAGGGTTGATCTTGATTATTTTCAGACAGGGTCTCGCTCTGTCTCCCAGGCTAGAGTGCAGTAGTGCAGTCATGGCTCACTGCAGCCTCGACCTCCCAGGCTCAAGTGATCCTCAGCCTCGCAATAGCTGGGACTATAGGCACATGCCACCATGCCTGGCTAATATATATTTTTTAATTCTTTGGAAGTTTTTAAAATTCTATGTAGAGATGGGGTCTCACTATGTTGCTCAAGCTGGTCTCTAACTCCTGGACTCAAGTAATCCTCCAACCTCAGCCTCCCAAAGTTCTGGGATTACAGGTGTGAGCCACCACGTCTGGCTGAATCTTGGTTATTTTAATGCAAAATAACAAAAAGAGAAGTTCTTTGCCCCTAAATGAAAGTATATGTTAGGGAAGATGACCTCGTGACAGGTGCTGACCCTTGTGTCAATAGACTTGAGTCCCTGGTGAGGTTCTAAGGGGCGGGGCTGGGAGCTAGGACCCCCTGGCCCCAGAGCCTTTCAGCTACCATGTGGCTGGGCCCTTACCATGCCACCCTTCCCACACTCGGCTGGACATCCTGAATCTGGGCCTGAAAGATGCTACATGCAGACAGCACCTGTAGGGAGGGCAGGGGTGGGAAAAGGCAGGCAGGTGAAGGGTCAAGTTGGCCCTACTTAAAGGCTTAGACCAGCGACTTCACCAGCTGTGTGACTCTGTGGAAAGTCCTCACCCTCTCTGAGCTTCTGTTTTTTGCCCGTGTACATCAGGGGTTGGAAAATGGGGGAGGGATGGTGTTTGTCTCCATTCTTAAGGGCTATGACGAGCAACCTCAAAGTTTGTCAAAATGAACCAAGGAAGTTGGCCCTTGGGAATGCACCTGGAACAAGTGCACAGTGGGTAGCAGGAGCCAGGTGGCTTCTGGGTGAGAGGCCTTCCTGGTCACCTGCTTGGCTGCATAGCATAGGAAAAGCAAGAGGTGACCAGACAGGAGGTGCAGAGGAGGGCAACCCCAGAGCCAGGCGTGGGCTCAGTACAGCCTGGAGTTGCTTCAATCATTGCATCCAGGACTATTTCCAGTTCCAAGGGGGGCCTCCAGGAAGCTGCTAAGCAAGCGGTTAATCCTCAGGTCTCCTTGCCCATCGGGCGAGAATGAAGTTTTGGCTGCTCAGGAAGGTCTGTATCCAGGAGAAAGGGCGCTGACCACACAGGCAAGAGGGTCCCGTTCTGGGAGATGGTAGCTTTCTCACTGCCCGTGGGTAGCTTGGGCCTGGGCAGCAAACCTGGGGCTTGTGGCTAGGGGCTGAGCTTGGGACCGCTCAGGCTGGTGGGAAGGCTGAGGTCTCCCCATGCTGTCGGGGGAGCCTGAGGGAGATGCTTGCCTTGGCCTCCCAAATTCCAGTAGAGAGAGCCACATGCAGAGACTGAGGGTGCCGTCGGGAAGAGGTGCCCCATACCTTATTCCAGCCTGAGTGCCTGCTATGCTCAGGACCTGCACACTCTTACAGAAGGGTGGCTGGGGAGCTCATCAGAGGGCCTGGCATGTGGTCCTGGGAGCCGGGGGCTTAGAGGCGGACATGGATATAGTGACAGGGGCACAGTCTTTGGTATAAAGGTGGAGGACACTGGAATGTCCCAAGCCAGGAGGCTGGAAGGGAGTGCGAGGCAGATTAGCCTGGGCAGGAAAGACAGGGGCACACCCACCCCAGTTCCCTGCAGCCCTCTGAGGGGGTGTAGAGAAGCATCAGCAGCTCTCAAGGCCCCGGGGACAGGACATGGAGGCTGGGGAGGGGCAGAAGCCCTGGAATGGGGTGTGTTGATGAGAGGACATGAAGGCTTTAATGCTTCGTGGGGCCAAAGGGATCCCAGCTTACCCTTCGGCGAGGGCATTAAGGTATAGAAGGGGCCAAGGTGATGCTGACACACTGGCCCCAGTAGAGACTCCCTAAGAGTTGGAAACAGAGAAATCCAACATCCAATGACTGAAGGCAGTACTTGGCAAAAGTAATTTTACTTTTTACATCAATGAGATGAGATGCAGTCACAGACATAAAATTCACAACCCAGAGCTGACAAACTCACTGTAAGATGGCAGCTATTATTATTGTCTCAAATTTCAAGCACTGAAACCTTTTAAAAGGCCCCAAACTTCACTTAACACTTGTTGTTTGGAACCCTAAAATTCAAGAACTGAAGGTCGCCCAGGAACCAAATAGGAGGAGTCTGACTACAAAATTAGAAAAGACAGATCAGGGAGACTGCCGGCCCTTTACAAATTCTCCATCCTTCTCACCCATCACCCTTCAATCCCAAGACAGGTCAGCAGACTCCATGTGGGGCTCTGAGTCCAGTAAGCACAACTAAGCCAGGCAACTTCTTTTATTTTTATTTTTATTTGAGACGGAGTCTCACACTATTGTCCAGGCTGGAGTGCAGTGGCACAAACTTGGTTCACTGCAACCTCCACCTCCCAGGTTCAAGCGATTCTCCTGCTTCAGCCTCCTGAGTACTGGAATTACAGGCATGTGCCACCATGACCTGCTAATTTTTATATTATTAGTGGAGACAGGGTTTCGCCTGTCTCAACCCCCAAGTAGCAGGGACTACTGCGCCTGGCCACGGGCATTCTCTTATACAACCACAGTTCAATTATGAAAATTGGGAAATACCGATTGATGCGGTATTAATAAATAAATTTATTTATTTTGAGACAGAGTCTCGCTGTGTCATCCAGGCTGGAGTGCAGTAGTGCAGTCACAGCTTACTGTAGCCTCAGCCTCCAGGGCTCAATGAATCCTCCCACCTCAGCCTCCCAGTAGCTGGGACCCCAGGCGCATATCACCACACCTAGCTAATTTCTTTTTCTTTTTCTTTTTTTGTTTTCAGTTGAGATAGGGTCTCACTATTTTGCTCAGGCTAGTCTCAAACTGCTAGGCTTAAGTGATCCATCAGTCTCAGCCTCCCAAAGTGCTGGAATTATAGGCATGAGCTGCCACGCCTCGGCCTTGGGTGCTTTTGAGCATACTTTGCATGCATACAGGCTGTCTCGGGATAGTTTGCACAGCACACTGGTGCACTGTTGATGACATTATGCTACCAGCATATGACACAAGCACCCCGGATGTCCTAGGAAGAAGACACGTGCAAGCCAAGGGCAGGGGCTAAAGCCCAGAAACATTCAGGGGACTGGCACATTGGCAAGGTTGTTAGGGGACCCAGTGGTCTGACACATGCCAGGACAACCCTTGTAAAGGAAGGCACAGGCAGTGGCAGCTTTCCTTCAGCTGCACTAGGGAAGAGGCACAGTGCTGGGTGCACCACCTGGGACACTAGAAGTAGCATACTTGCTGATACTTCTCCCATCCGCCTATCAGACAGCTTGGGAGACTGCCACTCGGAATGGAGTCTAGGGCAAGAAACAGCTGGCCAGGAGGTCTAGGCTGTGAGAGGATCTGCTCTTCCACTCAAGCTGCACAACCCAGAGGAGCCAAAAATATCAGTCTTAGAGTCTCCTATGACGAAGAAGGCTGCCATGCCAACCCTCTGCAAGCTTCAGTAGGAGAGGTGCAGGGTAAACCTTTAGCCCTTGGGAGTGCGGTGGTGCCTTCTGCTGCCGAGAACTCATCTCAGTCTGAGACTAGCTCCTGCCGTGCAGTGGGTCCTCGCAGAGACTCGGAGACTACACAGGACAGTGAGTGACTTTGTTCCTGGAACTGATTACAGTGAGGCCCATCAAGTCATAGATTGGGAGGACACAACAGCAACCCATCAGCAGTGAAAATAATGCATTTGAGCTGGGCACGGTGGCTCAGCCTGTAATCCCAGCACTTTGGGAAGCTGAAGAGGAATAATAATAACATGAAGATGCATAATATGTTAATGCAATATTTTAAAGAGTTAAAATTAATGCAAAAATCCATGATGAGCAAAATATTAAAATTTCAAATAGAGACAGGATCAGTAACTGCTGTGCCGAGCCATATTGGTGTCTGAGACAAAAGGAAAAATCAGTACTACTGACCTATGGAAATGGCACTAGCGTGCCAATCATTGGACTTACGTTAAGGTCTGCCAAAAAGCCTCTCCTGCAGAGGAGGCACCTAGCAACTGGGTGGACAGGATGGTTCATCCTCTGGGCATCAGCCAGCATCAGCCACCCCATGGCAGGGGAAATAGATAGTTCCATGAATGGTGTGGCCATGGTGGCAAAAGTCAAGGGAGGCATGAGCCCAACACAAGTTCCCTCTTGCTAGAGATGACCTGGCTGCTGCCACTACTGAATGCCCTACCTGCCAACCACATGGACTAATAATGAGCCCTCAAGATGGCACCATTTCACAAGGAGATCAGGCAGTCACAGTGCAAAGTTCATTATATGAGACCCCTTCTGTCATTGATGAGACAGTGATGAGTCCTAGCAGAGTGAACACCGACTCTGGATATGGATTTTCCTTCCTTGCAACAGTGCCTTCACTGGCATCACCAACAGAGCACTTACGGTTGTCTCTGATTTATTGGCAAGGGATTTGAACAACACTGCCTCAAGCCAAGGGGTCTGTTTTACAGCAAAGAAGCTATGGCTCCAAGGTTCCTCTGGAAGCAGCAGGCCTACAAGAACATCAGGATGACCTGTGCCAAGGCTATGCCAGGGTGAAAGCGTGAGCCCACACCCTGTATAATTGGGATACTATCCTTGAAACTGTGGTGTACGTGCCTTACCAAGAGCAGACACATGGTGCTATGATCCCAACAGCAGAAAGACATGGGGCTGGAAACCCAGGGGGTGGCGGGGGAAGTGAAATCGGCTGCTGTCACCATCACTCGCAGAGACCACCTTGAGAAATGTGTGCTTCCTGTGTCCACAGCTTTGGGTGGGGCTCTAGCAAATTCGACGTCTTAGTTCTTGATGGGGGAGGAGGAGCGGAGAGTGGACTCCTCCACCAGGGAACATCACCAATTCTACAGAACTTGAAAATACAAATACTCCCTGGTCCTCTTGGGCTTCTCAAGTCAGTGGGCCAGAGGCAATTAGCAACAATTAGGATAACGGAGTTTCTACATGCAAAAGAATGAAGAGGTAGCCCCTACATTATACGGTATAAATGTTAACTCAGCATGGATCAGTGACAAACATCAGAACTCTTACAAGAAAACATACAGGTAAATCTTCATGACCTTGGATTTGGTAATGGATTCTCAGATACGACACCAAAAACATGAGCAAAGAAAGAAAAAGAGACAAATTGGAATTCATCAAAACTAAACACTTTTGTGCATGAAAGGACATTATCAAGAAACTGAAAAAACAACCGATGGAATGGGAGAAAATATCTGCAAATCATATATCTGATAAAGTTTTAAAATCAAGAATATATAAGGAACTCCTACAACTCAATAACAAAAAGACAACTCAATTAAAAATGAGTAAAGGATTTGAACAGATACACATCCAAAGAAAATATACAAATGACCACAGGAAAGTATACTCAACATCGCTAAACATTAGGAAAATGCAGATCAAAACCAAAATGAGATACCACCCCACACCCATTAGAATGCCTGCTATATATAATAAAAGAAAAATGAAAACACGATAAACTAAAAATAACATGTATTGATGAGAGTGTGTTGGTAAGAAATTGGAATCTTTGTGCACGGTTAGTGGGAATGTGGAATGGTGCAGCCAGCCTGGAGAACAATATGGCAGTTTCTCAAAAAATTAAACATAGAATTAACATAGAATCAGCTACTCCACTGCTAGGCATATACCCTGAAGAACTGAAAGCAGGACTCAGAGACATCCATGCTGTTGTTCACTGCAGCATTATCCACAAGGGCCCAAAAGTGGAAACAAGCCAAGTTGCCATTAACAGGTGAATGAATAACAAAATGTGGCACGCCTTGTACATACAATGGAACATTATTCAGCCATAAAAGTGCATGAAGCTTTAATACGTGCTACCACATGGATGGACCTTGAAAACACTATACTATGTAAAATAAGTCAGTTTCAAAAGGACAAGTATCATATCATTCTACTTGTTTGAAACATCTACAAGAGACAAAGTAGCAGAGAAAGTAGGCTAGTGGTTACTAGGGGCTGAGGGGAGAGGGGATGGAGAGGTGTTGCTTAATGGTTACAAGGTTTCTGTTTAAGGCAATTAAAAAGTTTTGGAAATACATAGTAGCAATGGTTGTCCAGCAATGTTCATGTAATTCAGGCCACTGAATGAACATTTAAAAATGGTTAAAATGGGCTGGGCATGTTGGTTCACGCCTGTAATCCCAGTACTTTGGGAGGCCAAGGGGTGGGTGGATCACCTGAGGTCAGGAGTTTGAGACCAGCCTGACCAATATGGTGAAACTCCGTCTCTACTAAAAATACAAAAATTAGCTGGGCATGGCTGCGTGTGCCTGTAATCTCAGCTACTCCGGAGGCTGAGGCAAGAGAATCGCTTGAACCCAGAAAGTGGAAGTTGCAGTGAGCCAAGATCGTGCCCCTGCACTCCAGCGTGGGCAACAAGAGCGAAACTCCGTCTCAATAATAATAATAATAATAATAATAATAATAATAAATGGTTAAAGTCGCACATTTTATGTTGTGTGTATTTTACTGCAATAAAAAAAGTACTGATTAAACTGGCAGGAGAAACTAGTTCTGACTATTGCAAGGAGATAGAGTTGTTTCTCCATGAGGGATGGATGAGTATGTTTGGGACTCAGGAGAGTCACTGGGATGTCTCTTAGTATCTTATTTATTTATTTACTTATTATTTTTGGAGACAGGGTTTTGCTCTGTTGCCCAGCTAGAGTGCAATGGTGCAATCATGGCTCACTGCAGCCTCAACCTCCTGGGCTCAAGCGATCCTCCCACCTCCGCCTCCTGAGTAGCTGGGACTACAGGCATGTGCCACCACACCTGAATAATTATTTTTCTTTAGAGATGGGGTCTTGCTCTGTTGCCCAGGCTGGTCTCAAACTCCTGGGCTGAAGTGATCTGCCTGCTTCAGCCTCCCAAAGTGCTGGGATTACAGATGTGAGCCACTGCGCCCTGCCTTCTTGGTGAATCTTGAACCTGCAATTAGATAAAATAGGCAGTCACAGCAGCCAAGGGCCAACCAAGACAAAGCTCAGGAAAGACTCAGAAACTGCAGGGGGGAAGGTGTGGTCACCTCACCTGGCACACAACTTAAACAAGCCAAAGTGCTGGCCAAGAGTGAGGGACATCTGGAGTGGTAGGTGCAGGAGGGAGACGATGAATAGCAACTGTAGTTTCATTCACAGTAGGATTTCCGCAGGCCTCCCCCTTGAAGACCTGGTGACAGGTTGGATTTGATGCAGGGCATGCCTGAGTCTGAGCAGTCCAAGAGGGAGATGATCAGACAATCGCGGGCGGGCACCGCCTCGCATCCTCCTGGCCTCCGCTGATTCAGCTATGGCAGTGGTGAGCAGTTTTGTGCAAGCTTCAGCTCATTTGGGCCTCACAGCACCTTGCCTCAAGCATGCTGTTTGCTTTGGCCCCAGGGCTTCCTGAATGCTGTGGCATGGGATGGCAGAAAGAGCCCATTCAGCATGCAAACATATGTTCAGCCCGAAGGTACGGGGGTTACCGTTCCCAGGGAACTCTCAGCCAATGGGGGAGAGGCAGAAGATTCTGAAAGGTCTTCTGTCTACTCAGCAGTCTGCGTGGGACCGAGCCCTGGGTGCCTGTAGAGGGGACCAGCCTTGGTAATGCACCCTTGTGTTGGCTTGTGAAGGCACTGTGTCACCTTCCCTGTTTCCTCATCCTGCTTCCTAAAATTGCCTCCAAACTCCACCTTCCCTCGGAGAAGGACTGAAGTAGGTAAGTGGAATTTAGTATCAGGTTTGTAAGGGTGAGATCGCAAAGTACTTAAGATACAAACACAAAGTGTCTATCCTACAGACCTGGGCTCAGTCCTTTTTTTTTTTTTTTTTTTGGACAGGACTGGAGTGCAGTGGCGTGATCTCGGCTCACTGCAACCTCTGCCTCCTGAGGGTTCAAGCAATTCTCCTGCCTCAGCCTCCCGAGTAGCTGGGATTACAGGCACCAGGCTAATTTTTGTATTTTTAGGAGAGACAGGGTTTCACCATGTTGGCCAGGCTGGTTTCGAACTCCTGACCACAAATCATCCACCAGGCTTGGCCTCCCAAAGCACTGGGATTACAGGTGTGAGTGAGCCACTGCACTGGGCCACAGCCAGTCTTGAAATTCCATATAATCACAGGCTAAGTCAAAATTTCAAATTAAACATATCTGGATAATTTCATCATAGCAGAAATGGTGAAGGGGTAAATTCTGGCAAAGTGACACGCTCAGTTTGTTAGGTTACAATCGGGAGGGCAGCGTCTTGAACGCGCTCCGGTGCCCATGGTCCCTGGATTTCCTAATCTATAGCACCCTCTAGTGTTAGCTTTGCTTCATGTCCAGAGCTCAGTGGTAAAAGCCTGAAATTCTGCCTCTGCACAAACCATGGTAAGTGGAAATTTGTGACAGGAGAGGCTCCTTTTATTGCTTTTTCTCTAAGGAGAAGTCATCAGGTGCTTAAATCTTTGGAAATAAATTTGTGCCACCTGTATGTTTAAAAGTATCATGCTTTATGCTTCATTTGTTCTTCCAACAAGTAATTGTTGGGGGTCCCTGCGGTCTACAGAAGGCCCCATGTTGGAGCAGGAGGTTTTAAATGAAAACGCTGCACATTTTCACAGATGAACAGGGAAGGAGGGTGTCACGCCAATGTCCAAACGGGGAAGTAGTTGGCCGGTGCGTGCAGGGGAGAGAGCTGCCACCGTTCCCCCTCAGTCCCACCTCAGAATTCATCATCCTACCTGGCTCGGAAACAGATTTGGGGAGCATAAGCTCTCTTTATAGTTTGCCCCACAATCGATTTCAGTGCATCTGTGCAGAGTGACATGAACTGTCCTAAATGTCTTCTAAAATAAAAAGACACCTTTGCCTCACTCAGGGCTTCGCAGCATTAAATGTACTTGGGTTAAAGGCTTCAGCGTACTCCAGTGGGGGCTCATCTTCCTACACTTTGGATAATTCATATGCATGAGAAGACATCGTCATTTTCGGTGCAGTTCTGAAAGGAAGTATTAAGGGCGAGAATTTGATTTTAAGTGAGGGAAGGGAAAAAAAAGGTGTGAATTTAGCTCCAGACTCTGCAGAGGATGAAAGAAGATGTTATATTTCTGTTTGAGACGTTGCAAATCACTCTAGAGTGCCCTCTGAACTTCTCCCTCAGCCCACCTGTCCACAGAATGGCTGGGATTCACTCCACTCTCCAGGATTTACTGTCACCTCTCCCATCCACAGTCTTTTAGGAACAGACCATCTCAGACAGCCCCTAAAGTTACCGCATGGACAACAAATTGTTCTGCAAAGTGATAGCATAGAATGCACCAAAACATCTTGAAAGAAACTTACTCAAGATGTGCTTGTTTCCTCAAGATGATATTTTCTTTGTTTTAACCGGCAGTCTTGTGGGTATATATGTCTATGTTTAGCCAAAATGAAAAATGCTCCTAAAATAAAATCTCAGAAACTTTGACCAGAGTGCTTGTATGTTCTAAGGGGGAAAGAGTGTTGCATAATTCATTACGGGAGCAGACTAAACCTTCCCTCCACTTAGAAGAGTGGAGCTGGGTGTGGTGGCTCATGCCTGTAGTCCCAGCACTTTGGGAGGCCAAGGCAGGAGGCCAGGAGTTCAAGACTAGCCTGGGCAATACAGGGAGACTCTGTCTCTAAAAATAATTTAAAAATTAGCCAGGTGTGGTGGCATGCACCTGTAGTCCCAGCTACTCAGGAGGCTGAGGTGGGATGATCACTTGATTCCAGGAATTCCAGGCTGCAGTGAGCTATGATTATACCACTGCACTCCAGCCGGGGTGACACAGTGAGACCCTGTTTCTAAAAAATAATTTAAAATAAAACTAAATAGAAGAAAGATGGGCACTAAGCCTAAAAATTTGACCACACTAAACATAAGGTGTTAGTTCAGAGCTCTGGACCCCAAAAGCTGTGGCCTGGAGTGGGTGAGTGTTTTATTGTCCCTGATATGGGAAAAGGAGTCCAGGAAGAGGCTGGTCCACAGATAAGAGAGTAGCAGGAGACCCTGTAAGATGCTGAGAGCCTGGCTGGGCCCAAGTAACTCTCAAGAACCAGGAGGTCTCAATATTCCCTTCCAGGCACCTGGTGAGCCACGCTGCTACATTGAACCCTCACTGGCCACTGTAGGCCCAACAGTCAAAGTCTGTGGCACCAACACCTTGTGTTAGAGAGACTTCGGGGAAGTCCCTGTGAAGGTCTGGAGCTCCCAGTTCATTTGGGCCAGGCACACTGAACAGAGGGAGGGCTGGAGGAGCTGAGGAGGGAGGCGAGGAGGCGAACCCTGAAGAATCAGGCTTTAGAGGCTCCTGATCAGGAGAAACGCACAGGTGGCTCTTACCACCTCTCTCAGCAACCTTTAGAGATTCCGGGCTGGTGTTTGCTAGCTTAAAAATCACTCATTTAAAATAATTAAAAATCATTTAGAAAAGGAGGGCTTTATTTCTCATATAGAGTTACAACCTGCAAGGCAGCCACCCTGACCGGCTAAGAAGTGTAGTCTCCAGTAGAAGCCAATAGGCAGGCACTTTGAGGAAGGGTGGGAGGGGATAAGACAGGAATTCAAGCTGAATGGGTTGGCCAGGTATACATATTCAACAGGATATAGGAAGAGCTATGAATATTCATGGAAGGAGGCCATACACATATGTGATAAGCAAACATGCATGTTACATGCATCCCATGTTCACCTTGGAGTGGAGAATACACATTTAAGTGTATTACAATCAGGCTGTAGACGTCAAAAGGTGAATCAGGGACATGAAGGCATTGCACAGCCTCTGTAAATGGGCGGAACCAGGCCATGGTCAGTGGTCTCTTATCAGGAGAAAGTTACTGAATCAGCCTCTTGTCCAATCAAAGCTTCAGTTCTGGCTGGTGGAACGAGGGTCAGTTAGTGTCTGGCAGTGGGCGAACTGCAATTGTTTTAATATTACCTATCTCCAAGCCATTGGTTTGTTTAGCTGCTAGAGAAAAAGAAACCCATTGTGGCAGCTGGAAACTAGTTTATTCTTTAAGTGTAGGGGTGTGTGACTTAACCCTTCCCTGATATGGCCCTTAGGTCCTGGTTATGATTTGGTATCTTACTGTCACAGAATCCATTCTGCCAGTCTTATGACCTCTATTTTATTTTTATTTTTTAGAGACAGGGTCTCAGTCCATCACCCAGGCTGGAGTACAGTGGCATGATCTCGGCTCACTGCAACCTCCACCTCCCAGGTTCAAGCAATTCTCCTGCCTTAGCCCCCTGAGTAGCTGGGATTACAGGCACCCACACACCCGGCTAATTTTTGTATTTTTAGTAGAGAAGTGGTTTCACCATGTTGGCCAGGCTGGTCTCGAACTCCTGACCACAGTTGATCCTCCCACCTCAGCCTCCCAAAGTGCTGGGACTACAGGCGTGAGCCACTGCGACCACCGTGCCTCTATTTTAACATGAATGCTGCTCATTTGTGTTTAAGCCACAAAAGGGAGGGGGTAGAGCGGGGTGTGTCTGACCTCCCTTCCCGTCACGGCTAGGAACTCTGTGGTTAAGGTTCCTCTGGGGTCCCCTTGGCCAAGAGGGGGTCTGTTCAGTTGGTTGGGGGGCGCTGAGGATTTCATCTGTAGTTCTCATGTTTCACTGTAAGTAGACTGAGGGCTTAAATCACTTTTATTTATTAATGTTAAGGGGGACGTCCATTAAACCTGAAAGACTTGGGGACACCAACAAGGCTGATAGCCATTAGATAATTATTATTAATGACAGTCATTAGTGATACCAATTATGTACCAATCATTCCGGGCATGAGAGCTATAGGGATAAATAAGACATAACAGCCTCCTCCCTTGTGGAGCCTGCCTTCTGGGAAGGGGGAGTGTTGGTGTTCCATGAAAGTGTGACAATATCAAAAATCCCTCTTAGGCCAGGCACAGTGGCTCACGCCTGTAATCCCAGCACTTTGGGAGGCAGAGGTGAGTGGATCACTTGAGGTCAGGAGTTTAAGACCAGCCTGACCAACATGGTGAAATCCTGTCTCTCCTAAAAATACGAAAAATTAGTCTGGCATGGTGGCGGGTGCCTGCAATCCCAGCTACTTGGGAGGCTGAGGCAGGACAATTGCTTGAACCTGGGAGGCGGAGGTTGCAGTGAGCTGAGATCGCAGCCATCGCACTCCAGCCTGGGCAACAGAGTGAGACCCCTTCTCAAAAAAAAAAAAAAAAAAAATCTTATTTTTTGTCTGTTGTTCTACTAACAGGTTTGGCTTGCAGGAAATCTGCAATGCCTGGGACATTTCAGATTTGCAATTTAGGGAGGACCAGGGTGTACAGACCTCCAACCTCAGCACTCAGAGCTTTGTCTCCTCCCTGAATTTCCCTCTTTTTTTTGAAATTGCTTTGTCATCCAGACTGGAGTGCAATGGCACGATCATACCTCATCACAGCCTTGAGCTCCTGGACTCAAGCGATCCTCCTGCCCCAGCCTCCTGTGTAGCTGGGACTACAGATGTGCGCCACCACATCCAGCTAATTTTTTATTTTTGTAGTGACGGCTCTCTATGTTGCCCAGGCTGGTCTTGAACTCCTGGCCTCAAGCGATCCTCCCACCCCAGCTTCCCAAAGTGGTGGGATTACAGGCGTAAGCCACCAAACCTGGCCTGTACTTCCCATTTGGCAGCACTGTCTCGATACTATTGTAGCTCTGGTTGCTGTGTTCATGCGTACACTTAGGTTTTCTTTCTCTGAAAAGTCAGGGATGCCAGAAGGGGACCTTATCTCTCTTGGCTACTATTCTATTCCCCAGTCTGAAGGGGGAGCTGGCACTGGGAAGGCCCTGAGTCCATGTTTGTTTTCTGGGAATACCATTAAAGGTAACTGACCACTTTTGTTTGCATTGACTAGAAAGACAAGAAATGATGGCTTTAGCTGTATAATACTCTCCTCCAGGCACTTGAAACAGCCCTACCCAATCATATTAATGATAATCACTCGTGGTAACCAGTCTCTGAGTTGGCCCCAGTGATCCATGCCTACCAGCCTTCATGACTCTGTGCAGTCCCAGCCACATGGACGAATGTGTAGGGGTGTTGCAGTGATGGTGTGCAACCTTTAAGCCAGATCATGAAGACGCTGTGGCTTCTGCTTGGTTGTTTGGATCCTTCCCTCTGGAGGATGCCAGCTTCCTCATCAAGAGGACATTGGAACAGCCTGTGGAGAGCCCCACCTGCTGAGGCACTCAGGCCTCATGGCCAACAGCCCAGCCACATGAGAAAGTGGTCCTCTGGGAAGCACATCACCAGGCCCAAGCACCCCTTCAGATGACTACAGCCTCAAGAGAGGGCCCAAGCTAGAACCGCCCAGCTACAGCACTCTCAAATTCCTGACCCTTGGGAGCTGTGAGAGAGGATATTGGTCTTAAGCCACTAAGTTTTGCATTTGATATGCAGCAATAAATAACAACTACAGTGATACTGATGTTGTTCCTTAATAATACCAATTAGTGATGATTTCTTAGTCTTTTTTTTTTTTTTTTTTTTTTTTTAAAGAAATGGGGTCTTGCTATGTCTCCTAGGCTGGAGGGCAGTGATGCCATCATAGCTCACTGCAGCCTCAAACTCCTGGGCTCAAGTGATCCTCCTGCCTCAGCCTCCCGAGTAGCTGGGACTACAGGCACAGGCTACCACACCCGGCTAATTTTTAAATCTGTTGTAGAGACGAGGTCTCACTATGTTACCCAGGTTGGTCTTGAACTCCTAGGCCTTCCAAAGTGCTGGGGTTACAGGTGTGAGCCACGACGCCAGGCCCCACATTATCTTTTTTAAAAGATGCAGTATAAAACCTTAGCAAACAGTGTGCTCGCTTTGCAAATGCAGCTTTAAGAGAAGCCCCTTACCTTCCAGTGCCTTCCAATTGCATCGTTGCCCCCGAGTTCCTCCTACGCGGAAATCTGGTGCTTTCACTGTAAGAAAAGCAGGCATAAGAAAGTGAGAGGGTTGAAGTTCTATTTATTGCCACAGTCAAAGGGGGCAGCCAGAACAAACGCAGGGTTTCCGGGGAGTTAGCTGTGGAGCGCAGCAGAAAGGCCGCTGGGGTCTGGCTGGGAGGACAGATTTCCTTGGCGCGCTGTGCAGCAGCCTTCCCAGAGGATGGGGGCCGGGGGGGATGGGGGGCGAATTATTTCAATAATAAAGGAAAGGAAGATTTTTATTTTAGGTCAATAAAACAAAAAACTCGACCATAATTCGTTAATTTTATTGAAATGGCATGCAAATTACTTGATGAAACTTAGCAGAAAAGCGGCTCGGTGCAAACAACGAGCATTGTTTGGGAGCGCGTTTCCCGTTGGTCTCAAATCCACATACAATATTTCCTTAGTGCTTAATTATTTCCCCACTGCTCGCGTCTGCAGGGCTGAGCCCTTTGTCTGGCTCGCTTTGCACGCGGCGGGCAGCAAGTGCGGCGCCCTCCCCCGCGCCCGGCACAGATGGGGCCCCGGGGCCTTTGTTTTAGGGGTGGAGCGACAAGATCTGTAAAGCGGGCGCTGCAGGCCGGGTGCACGTGCTGCGGGCGCGGGGGTCCCCAGGCCGCCGTCCCCTTCCTTCCTCCGCCCCATTGTCTGCCGGCGTATGGGAAGCCGCTGCGCTCCCGCCGTGCGAGGGCTGTAATCTTTGAGGTTTCTGCAGATTTGTGGAGGAGCTTACTTGACAGCAATCTCTTGGCGTGCTCAGATCACTCTGCAAGCCTCTGGCACACGCAGGGCCGCCGCTAAAGCAAGGGCCTCTGGTCCCCCGGGCCTGCCCCGCGCAGCTCCTCCTGGCAGCTCCTCCAGCAAAGCACCTCAGCACCGAAAAATAAAATCCTACGGCGGGGATTTAGACCAGAGAGGAGTGAGGTTTTGGGGCCTGGCGCCTGCTTGAGCCTCGGGTAGGGGAGGGTCTTCCTTGGCTACTGGGTATGCTGTGGGCCCATGCTGCACCCCTAAATTCCTGACCCACAGGACCTGCCAAAGGTAATCCATCGCCCCAAAGTCACCCTATTCGGGTGGGATCTCTGCTTTCATAACAGAGAAGGGTCCCAGCAAGGGGACTGAGGAACGAATGTGTGCAAAACACTGGTTTCATTCTGAAGTCAGAAGTGTGGTTCCCCCATGCAGCTGGAATTTTGCAGGGACGGCCCGGCTATAAGATGGGTAATGCATGTAGAGTAGGAGGGAGGGCAGACCCCAGAGACCCCACCCCACTGCAGGTGAAACGCAAAAGAACGCCTTGCAGATTCCAAGGTGCCCACTCTTCCCGGCGCTCCAAACTATCAGGATGTTTTCCGTGCTGGAGGAGTCCCTGACATTTCCTCCTCTCTGATTTTCGCCATATTTACAACGTGTGTGTGTGTTTACCTTCCTGGACTTCCCTGCCTTCCAAAGGCGCTCTGCACCCAGTGCAAATGCCCTCACCCTCAGGGCCCTCTCAGGTCTCCCCATCTCTGCCAGCCGTGTGTTAAGCGAAGAACAGAGGCTTGAAGGCCAAGAGCCCTAGATTTCTGTTCTGATTGTGTTACTGACAGTGTGATCAAGGGCAGGTCCCTTCCTCTCTCTATTTTCGGGGTAGCCTAAGAAATCGTCTGAGAACTGGAGGGGCTCTGTCTAATCGAAGACTGTGACTGGGGAGCCTCGGTTCTTTGCAGGGCCCAGAACCTGCCCCTCCATCAGCAGTTCCAGACTCTGAGCCTGGGAGCGTGCATTACCAGGAACAAGGAGACACGGTGGCTACACGTGAAGGTGGGTTCTGATGATGCTAGATTGCTGTGGGCAGATATTCTGGGACTTCTCAGAGCCCTGAAATCCTTCCTTTGTGGAAAAGTCAACTGGGCCGAAAGCTGGACCTGATGTCCAAGATTTGAGGGTCACCCTTCCCCACGGGTGGGGTCTTCTTGGAGGGGGAGACCTTCACTGTTGGAGTCAGCAAGCCCATTCCTGAATCCCAGCTCTGCCTCTAGCAGCTGCGGGTGTCTGCAGCCTCTAATTTAACCAAGAAAATCTCCAGCCCCCTGCTTTTCAAGGTGGAGCTACCACCTGAAATAGGATGTGACCTAGCCTGAATGTGCCTAGAAGTTTCAGCTCCTCTGTTTTCATGATCACTAGTATTAGTGTTTCATGATCACTAGTATTTACCTTCTCAAAATATAGTTTGTCGGCCGTGTGCCGTGACTCATGCCTGTAATTCCAGCACTTTGGGAGGCCAAGGTGGGTGGGTCACTTGAGGGCAAATCGCTTGATATCAGGCGTTCAAGACCGGCCTGGACAACATGGCGAAACCCCGTCCCTACTAAAAATACAAAAATTTGCCAGAAATTGCTTGAGCTTGGGAGGCAGAGGTTGCAGTGAGCCAAGATTGTGCCACTGCACTCCAGCCTGGGTGACAGAGCGAGGCTTCGTCTAAAAAAATAAAAAATAAAAAGTTAGCCAGGCATGGTGGTACACACCTGTAGTCCCAACTACTAGGGAGGCTGAGGTAAGAGAATTTCTTGAACCTGGGAGGCAGAGGTTGCAGTGAGCCGAGACTGCACCACTGCACTCCAGCCTGGAAGACAAAGTGAGACTCCATCTCAAAAAAAATTAATACCAGGGTTATGGAGACTTCTCCAGCAATAATGAAAGAAATTTTGCAGATATATAGAGACAATCTAGGTGACATTCTTTTTAAAATTGTGTGCACCACAGGCTAACAAACAAGCAAATACCACGGGTGACTTCATTTATGTACACTGGAACGAAAGAGAACATTCTGCTATAGAACAAAACCTCAAACAGACCAAAGCTCCAACAGAAGAAAAGACAAACCACCCCCACCCCAAATTCAAAGCTGCCTTAAAGTAAAACTAGTGGGAGAAAGAATTTGCATCCTCTGAGCAATTTGAAATAAAAACTTCAGAATCATAATAGTGACTCTACCATAATTTTCTGTAATAAAACATCTATTATAACAGATATGGCAATACAATAAAAGTCCTATTGTTCCAGAAACTGTATTATAACTGAAACAGGATAATTATAGAAATACTTGCGTGAGAATTGCATGTTCAACAGAACCATTGAAAAATCATTCTTCTCAGACTGAAAATAAGTCTTCCAGGCACAGAAGAACTCTTCAGTGAGATCTGAAATGCAAGACAAGGTGGAATTTTTTTAAGTCTTTTATAGCAGCTTGACCTTCTAAAGTCTCGTCAGGGCCATCTGTAAACTCCAAGGCCCCATCAGCCTCCAGCTCTGAGTTCCACACTTTATTTGGAATACTAACATCTATGAGTAGATTTTTAAGTAGGGCATCTCTTTATATTCTTTCAATAGACAGATTTTCGGGTGAATCTTGGCTCTATCGAGTTCATTTGTAAATTCTAACTTAGAATTTTTAGCTTTTTAGAACAGTTGACCTCTGGAACATTTTGTAGAAATCCCATCCTATGTGGAAGGGATTGCTGATAGTACCACCCTCCCTGTTTTATAGTTTACAAAGCACCTTTCAGTTTTTATTCCTCTTTGAATCCTCACAATAATCCCAGGTTGTTGAGAGCAGGGATTCTCATCCTGATTTTGTATTTGAGGAAATTGAGGATTATCTGTTTGGGAGCAGGGGCTGGGGGATTTGTCTGGAAGCTGTGTTTGCAGTGTAAGCATGCTGTTTTTACTTAGTTTGTCTTTTTTTTTTTTTTTTTTGCTGTGGCTTTGGGGAAACTGATGAGAATTAGTGAGGAACCAGAGGGCCTGCAAGCCCTCTGTGACAAGTAGGGCTTGTCACCACTACTGACTTTTAATGTCCCATCTTGGGTAACCTGGTACTTGAAAGGTTGGGAACCTGGAGGAAATTCACTGAGTGATGATGGTGGCTGAGGGACTGAGGGAGGGAGCTGGGAGGAAATAATAATAATAATGACAATGATGATAACACACACTCAACATGACAGCAAATATGCAGAGTGGTGCTAAGTGGTGACTAAAGGGACATGATAACCATCTACAAATATTTGAAGGATGTAAACACCGAGGAAGAAGATGAATTAATTATTTAAAAGAACAGTGATGAAGCCTGGGAGGAGATCATTACCAGTCCCCAAGCCACCTTGTCCTTCCATAACCCTTTCAGGATTAAGCTCTCCCAAGACCGAAGGGAGGTGGCAGGATGGTTTCCCTGCACACAACAGTCTTGACATAGGCATGGCCCGAGGCTGTTAATGTTTTTTTGAGACAGGATCTCACTCTGTTGCCCGGCGAAGTGTAGCAGTACGATCACAGCTCACTGCAATGCAGCCTCAGTCTCCTGGGCTCAAGCGATCCTTCCACCTCAGCCTCTTGAGTAGCTGGGTCTACAGACGCATGCCACCATGCCCGACTAATTTTTAAATTTTTTGTAAAGATGAGGTATTGCTATGTTGCCCAGGCTGGTCTTGAACTCCTGGTCTGAAGTAATTCTCCCACCGTGACCTCCCAAAGTGCTGGAATTACACTAGTGAGCCACCGCGCTTAACCCGAGGCTGTTATTTTTATTTTTTTGAGACGAGGTCTCGCTCTGTCGCCCAGGCTGGTGTGCGGAGTGCAGTGGGGCCATCTCAGCACACTGCAACCTCCGCCTCCCAGATTTAAGCGATTCTCCTGCCTCAGCCTCCCGAGTAGCTGAGACTACAGGCGCGCTACAGCACGCCCAGCTAATTTTTGTATTTTTAGAAGAGACGGAGTTTCACCATGTTGGCCAGGATGGTCTCGATCTCTTGATTTCGTGATCTGCCTGCCTCGGCCTCCCAAAGGGCTGGGATTACAGGCATGAGCCACCATGCTCGGCCCAAGGCTGTTATTTTTATTGTGCCATGGGTGGACATGTATGTACTATGCACGTGCTCAGATTATAATAATCACAGCTGGCATCTGGTGAATACTTCGTGCTAGGGTTTGCATGTTTCCTTTAAAACTCATGTTGAAATTCAATGGCCATTGTGGTGATATATATATATATTATATTAAATATTATATATAATAGTACAATTATATATACTGATATATTATATTATATATTATATAATTCTATATCTTTGTCCAAATTTATATATTATATAATTCTATATCTTTGCCCAAACTTATATATTATATATATTTTATATAACATATGTTATATATATATATTTTATATAATATATAACATGTTATATATATTATATATATTTTATATAATATATAACATATGTTATATATTATATATTTTATATAATATATAACATATGTTATATATATTATATATATTTTATATAATATATAACATATGTTATATATATTATATATTATACGATATATATTTTTTATATATATATATTTTTTTGAGATGGAGTCTACCCTGTTACCCAAGCTGGGGTGCAATGGCATTTTCTTGGCTCACTGCAACCTCCACCTCCCGAGTTCAAGAGACTCTTCTGCCTCAGCCTCCCGAGTAGGTGGGATTACAGGCATGTGCCTCCATGCCCGGCTAATTTTTTTATTTTTAATAGAGATGGGGTTTTGCCATGTTGGCCTGGCTGGTCTCAAACTCCTGACCTCAGGTGATCTGCATTGGCCTCCCAAATTGCTAGGAGAACCTTTCAGCAGTGATGAGGTCATGAGAGCTTTGCCCTCATGAATGGATTAATGCTGTGATCACAGGAGTGGGCTCTTGATAAAGGAATAAGGGTGGCCCTCTTCCCTCTCTTATGCTCCCTCTTAATGTGATAACTTCTGCCATCTTATCATGTAGCAAGAAGGCCCTCACCAGATGTGGCCCTTAGATCTTGGAATTTCCAGCCTCCAGAACTATGAGCCAAATAAATATCTTCTCTTTATAAATTACTCAGTCAGTGGCATTCTGTTGTAGCAGTAGAAAACAGATTAAGACACCTGGTATTAAGGGTTGAATTGTATAAAGATGTGTTGAAGTCCTAACCCCATCACTGGGAATGTGACCTTATTTGGAAACAGGGTCTTTGCAGATGTAATCAAGTTAAAATGAAGTTATTAGGGAGGGCTCTTAATCCAATATGACTATCAATCAGAAGAGAGAAGTTTGGGCTGGGTGCAGTGGCTCGCGCCTGTAATCCCAACACTTTGGGAGGCTAAGGTGGGCGGATCACCTGAGGTCAGGAGTTTGAGACCAGCCTTACCAACATGGTGAAACCCTGTCTCTACTAAAAATACAAAAATTAACCAGGCATGGTGGTGCACACCTGTAATCCCAGCTACTCGGGTGACTAAGGCATGAGAATTGCTTGAACCCGGGAGGTGGGGGTTGCAGTGAGCCGAGATTACACCACTGTACTCCAGCCTAGGCAACAGAGGAGACTCTGTCTCAAAGCAACAACAAAAAGAAACAACAAAAGAAGCTACAGGGTTTTTGGGTGTGGCCCACATGGCGGAT